>NC_133538.1:419273997-419574310 GCF_048544455.1 Silene latifolia | reverse complement strand
ATGCACCTCATTATCATATCCACCCAACGAGTTGCAAAACCCATTTTCACCATGACCCGCTCCAAGAAGACCCATTAAACCCTATCATATGCTTTACTCATGTCTAGTTTAAAGGACATATAACCATTTTTCCCATGGTTATGTGACTTCAAGAAGTGAAAACTCTCAAAGGCCGTAGTAGCATTATCCTATAACAGACGACCTGGAATGAAGGCATTTTGTTCAACATCAATCAAATCATCCAAAAACCCTTTAAGGCTTCCAACCAAAACTTTAGAAATAAGTGTATACACCACATTACAAAGGGAGATGGGTCGGAAATTACTCAACTCAGAAGCTTGTTTACATTTTGGAATAAGAACAATATGCGTATGATTAACATCGGTCATATCCACTCTCCCGTCTAGACATCCAATGACATAATCCGCAACATCTTTGCCAATAATATGCCAATATTTCTGAAAAAAAAATTAGCATTTAAGCCATCAAGCCCAGGCGCCTTACTTGGCTTCGTTTGCTTTAGCGCAGCCGTAACTTCCTCCATAGCAAACGTCTTAATCAGCTCACTATTCATTTCCTCGGACACACACGGAGCCACACAAGACAAAGCTTCATCCATATGGTTTGGGTTTAAAGAAGAAAACATGTTGTTGAAGTGCTCCATTGCAAGGCTCCTTAAGTTCTCCTCACCCGTAACCCAGCTTCCCCTCCTCATCTTTAAGCCTACTAATATGATTTCCCCGTTTACGATTCGATGCTTTAAGATGAAAAAATTTTGTATTCCTGTCACCCTCAGTCAAGAAGCTAACCCGGGATCGTTGGCGCCAAAACACCTCCTCCGCTATCAATAACTCATCTAGATTCGCACACATACTCTTATGCTCAACAACCGCTGCAAGATCATGAGAACACGAGTCAAGGAAATTCATACGGTTCCTCGTTTCCTCAATTCTCTTACGAAGGTCCCCAAACTGAATTTTACTCCATTGCGCAAGTCGTCTCGAACAAAGATCCAATTTGTGCATAGCATTGTGACCGAGATTTCGCCCCGTTGTTTCCAACCAGGCACCATGAAGAACATCTTCACACTCTTCACTATTAGCCCACATATCCTCAAACCGAAACCTTTGCCCCTTCTTCTGATTTGTATCAGCAAACATGGATAAGATAATGGGGGCATGATTAGATTTGTCATATTCCAAATGAGATAGAGTAGTAGTCGGGCATACTTCCAAGAAGGATGGCGACACAAGGGCCCTATCAAGCCTCTCGAAAACCGCTTCCGACCCTCCCCTTATATTCCACCATGTGAAAGGCTCCTCAGAGAAACCAATATCCATAAGCCCACACTCATCCATCGCTTCTCGAAACTCATCCATAGATCTTTGATCCCTCGGCGCACCACCACGCTTCTCATGCTCAAACAAGATTTGGTTAAAATCACCAATAACAACCCAAGGAAGGAACAACAGTGATTTTAACTCCCTCATCAGCTGCCATGTCCTCCATTTATCTTCATTTTGTGCCCAGCCATATAATCTAGTAAGTCTCCACTCACTAATCTCGAACAGACCACGAATAATTACATCGATATAATGGGCTATTGACGACACAACTTCTACCTCTACTCCATCCCGCCAGAGTATTACCAAACCTGCTGACCGTCCAATGGAATCAATACCCAACCTATCATAATCCCCACCTAGACGTTGTATAACTCCCTACATCTCCTGATTTCCCAATTTAGTCTCCAACAACACCACAACCACCGCCTTTTCCCTCCGTAACAACCCCCTTAACCTAGCAACTGCCGGGTCGTTGCCTAATCCCCGACAGTTGTAGCAGAGGAGACTCATTATTATTATTATTATTATTATTATTATTATTATTATTATTATTATTATTATTATTATTATTATTATTATTATTATTATTATTATTATTATTATTATTATTATTATTATTATTATTATTATTATTATTATTATTATTATTATTATTATTATTATTATTATTATTATTATTATTATTATTATTATTATTATTATTATTATTATTATTATTATTATTATTATTATTATTATTATTATTATTATTATTATTATTATTATTATTATTATTATTATTATTATTATTATTATTATTATTATTATTATTATTATTATTATTATTATTATTATTATTATTATTATTATTATTATTATTATTATTATGGAAGGATGCGCAGCCTTTCATAAAAGATTCATAAAAGTTTACATAAAATTGGTGGGAGCCGAGAGACAACTGGGCTCCCACACCCTTATTATTATTATTATTATTATTATTATTATTATTATTATTATTATTATTATTATTATTATTATTATTATTATTATTATTATTATTATTATTATTATTACATACTGGAATTTTTATTAAAAATAATCAAAATGTTTACAAGAAATTAGTGGGCAACCGAGATACAATCTGGGCCCCCACTCCCTTAGCGATAACAAAGCCAAGTCTAGTAAAAGTGTAAGCGGCCGCGTGAGCCCCTGCATCCTGAGAAATAGAGAATTTCAAGATTCGCTTGAGCAAAGCCACAACATCTGTATCCAGCCCTCCTAGGAAAAAGAGAAGGGTGGGAAACCATAACCCGTCGCCGTGCACAAGTCCCGGTACTTGGCAAATTTGTCTAAGAAAGTCATAATGGTTTGTCTTTGAGTTGTAATGCTACCCACCTATTATTATTATTATTATTATTATTATTATTATTATTATTATTATTATTATTATTATTATTATTATTATTATTATTATTATTATTATTATTATTATTATTATTATTATTATTATTATTATTAGGAATTATTTACCTTATTATTGTTTTTTTTAATAAAAGGATGCGCGCAGCTTTCATTAAAAGAAAAATAAAAGTTTACATGAAATTGGTGGGGAGCCGAGAGACAATCTGGGCTTCCACACCCTTAGCAACAGCAAAGCTAAGTCTAGTAAAAATGTAAACGGCCACCCGAGCCCCTGCATCCTGAGATACCGAGAATTTCTGGATCCGCTTGAGCAAGGCAACAACATCCGAACCCAGCTCCCCAAGTGATGAGAAAGAGAAGGGAAGGAAACCTTAACCCGCTGCCGCGCACAAATCCCCGTACTTAGCACGTTTACGCTGAGCAGCATCAGCAATAACCCGGCCAGGCACAAAATCCGTCAACCCAGTCTGAGTCAAAGGAGAAGACCTTGTCAAGTCAATTCACACATCACGCCCTCTGTCCCAAGAAAAAAGCTGCAAATTCGCAGGACGAAGAGAACCGCCATGCCCGTCAACCAAACCGGTATCAACCTCCTTTCCCGCAGAAATACCAGATCTATAGCAGATGTCGAAAAGAGTGTTACGGACGAGGTTATGCTGATGTTTAACGCCCACAGTACCAGTACAAGAAACAGCGTGGTCCCCAAAAACATCATCAGCAAAAACCCGAGAGCAAGCAGGACAGGGCTGAGATATCGTGAATACCGGAACACCCATACGATACCCAAGCACACTACGATAAGTCCTCCCGTTCATAGTCTGACCCAACCCCGAGATAGGAACTGCACGCAGCCAATCAGAGGAGTGGGAACCCTGCTGAGACTGCCACAAAGCAAGCTGGCGTGGTGTCAAAGAAAAAACAGACTCTGAGGCAGCAGCAACCGTCTGCCAATTTCTTCATAACTTTGGGGACAGCAATTTCACGAGGCTTACCTAAGATACCAGAGCCTGTAGTCGCAGTAAAAAGCCACGCGACATCGTCAAAAGCAAGGCCAGCAGCTACAATACCAGAAGGTCTTAGAAGCTTAGCCTGCAAATCAACAGACTGCAAACGGGACGCAATAAAAGCATAATGTAAAACATCTCCCGCCGCATAGACACCAAGACCACCAAGATGAAAAGAGAAAGTAGCAAGGCGCCACTGCCAATCCCCAAAACCCGTGCCAGTCGCGGTGACAATACGTTCCAAGCTGAAACGAAGAGCAGCATCAGGAAGATGGACCGACCCAAAAACACCTGAGGAGCAAGTACGAAGGGAGAAATAGAGCTTAGAAATACCAGTACAAGCTCGAATTAGAAGCAACTCACATTGCGGGTCCTCAATCCTCGCAACCAAGTCCATTAGCTCAATGGTCTTAACTACTCTCCTCGCCACAATATCACTGCCAAAGCCAGGACAAGTACTGACAGGTCCACCTAAAACTTTAACACCACGCAAGGGCCGAGCAATAGAAGGGGGAAAAACCCCAGGAAGCCGACTCTGAGGATTCTCAACTACTACTACTACTACTTGTGGACATGGGCCACCTGCGACGCCCAGCCGATCTGTGGACGTAGCAGCGGTCATGAAAGCCACGCTCAGTGGCGTAAAAATGCTTTTGACCGGATCGCTTTAGATCGGTCGGTTTCGTCTCGGCAAGGGTCTCGAAATGATGCGAGAGATGTTCGGAGTCGCCACCAAGAATTTGTGGGATGCTTGGTACCCATTCGAATCCACTTTATACCTAGGTCAACCAAGGCAAAAAGCAGTGTTTGACATAGGTACTAAAGGTAATGACTCTCGTTCGCCCTGGATAAGGTCGTCCACTATCCAAAGTTTTTGAGTAAGAGGTGAAGGTTAGTATTGGGAAGCCCTTTAATCGGACACCCAATCCCGCCCGCGGTAGCGACCTCTACTGATCGATCTTGGTTGGTTGAATGCAAAAATTGATAAAATGGGTAAATGCATGAATGCACATCCACAAGTTTGAACCAAACATGAGAGCTTTCTATGTCAGTTGTTTATCCAAACATCAAGTAATTGATGTCAAGTTGGATTCAGTGTTGATTTACATGAAAGATAGAAATTAAACATCCATTTACCGAGTTAGGTTTATGGTGCATAACGTGACCCATTTGTCTTAGAAAGATGTTTTGCAAATACAAAGTAAAAGGGCAGGCTTGCCATCTGATTCGTCCTGTATTCAGGTTAACCAAAGTCGGGATCATCCTAGGCAAGTGTTGGAAAGGAAGCAGGACCTACATCAGGCAGCCTATTGAGGCACAAGCTATCAGGCGATGTAAAGGGACCTGTCCTGATTTGAAAACTGGAAAACAGTTAGCCTGTTTAGGCGCGAGACAGCAGACGATCCAAGGGGATATCTTCTAACTGTTGAAAACGTTTGTAAAACAGTTTGTAAGAGGGTGTTTGAACCCGTCTTTGTTTGAAAAGGTCGTTTAGACCGCTTTTGTGTTAATGTGAGGAACGTGACTTAAATAATCATCATTGTATTGACGATATTCGATGTCGGGTTCGGTTTTGCAAGCTTGACATGAATAGTTTTGAAATAGGAGTATGAACTAATTGTGTTAAGTTAATTTGTTTTGTGATTAGTCAATGTTTATCATCGTACTCGGATTTAAACCGACATGGTATATAGAACCAAGGATGACTATGCATGTATGACTAATATATTTGTTTTTGAAATGTAAAGAAATGAATACAAAGGTTTTAAAATGCCTTTTTAAATGTAATTAGATAAAGATTATCACCGAAACACGAATTAAACCGTCATGGTATAAGGAACCAAGAGTGAAAAAGATTTAGGGTCAAAAGGTTTATCATAAAAATGATTTGAAATGGTAAATACCGGTTGTAAAATGAAATGAAAAATGGAAAGAATGAACTCAAACACGTTTGAGTTATGACCTGGACACCCCATTGAGGCGCGAGGTACCTAGTGGTGACTAGGGCCTTCTGTTTCCAGTCAAAAATCGGTTTTGGCTTATTCGATCGGTATTTTGGATCATGTTATGCAAGTTTTAGCATGTTAAGGTTATAAAAACAGATAAAAAGACATGAAAGAAGAGGATTATTACACCCTGATACTTACATGCTAGGTTTGACATGAGAAATTGACGGGAGTGTAACAACTTGTTAGGTCGGAAAACTCGGTTTGAAATTGTTTTAGCAATGTAAAGAGTGTTTTGTTTTGTTTAGTGATTTTGTAGTTGGTCGAAGTGGTCGGTCAAGTGATTTGTTGCACTATGACAGTACCAAACAATGTGTATGGCTTTTATTTTCGATCGGTAGGTCGAAAACACGTGTCGTTTTGTGACTTAATAAGTCGAGTCCAGAGTTTTAAGGGAGAAATGAGGGGGCAGACACTCGCGTACCTTCAAATGGTGGCATTTGAGTTGTATTTATAGAGGATTATATGCGTTTCGAGAGACGTGGCTACATGGGCTACTCGAAGAGGTGCGAGCCATTTCGCGGGTCTTCGAGCTGTCTTGTCACTATCACGCAATTGAAATCACGATTTGTTCTATCCTAGGTTTTGGATGACATGATTGTTGTACTTGACCATTCAAGTATACCGGTATACTTAACATGGAAGCTTTGTGATGTTTGTTTTTTGTGTTTGACTCGGTTTGACTCGTTGTTGGAGTCAGGATTTGAATTTTGAGTCGGTTTTTGGCCCGGTGTTGGTTTTTACTCTAGTTATTGTCATTGCGACCCCGTCGTCGTGTATAAAACACTCCAAGTACTTTTGAAAAGTTTGAAAATATTTTGTTTTTGAAATCGTTTTGAGTTTTCCGACGTATAGTTATACAAAACTGTCGATTAAACATATTGATTACTGAGCATGTTGTATTCCGATAATCATCGGGTGTTTGTTGTGGAGTCAACAGATACTGGGTATCTACAAAGCCCCCATTTTGACCGCGACTTTGACAGGGTGAAAGTCAAAGTATAGCCCCTAGGTCAATCGAAGATTACAATCTGGAGACCGAAGCGACGTTGAGGCGCCTCGAAAGAATTTGGGCCAAGGACCTGCCGTCGGGAAGGGCGACGCCAAGGCGACTCGAGGATACGAGTCAAGGACCTGTCGTCGGGAACAGTTTAGAGTCTGTCGACTTTCCGTGCGGGTCGTTTAAAGTCTGTTAGACTACGTACAAAGGCTCGCCAGCCATAGGAAAGAGTCACACCTCAGGCATATTCGGGATATGTCCTTGAATTGTTCCCTATTTGCGCACAAAGGCTCGCCAGCCATATTGCGGATATGATGGGGCTCGCCAGCCGCATTGAAGGTAAGTTTTGAGGCTCGCCAGCCATACTGAAGGTGCGCTTTTGAGGCTCGCCAGCCATGTTGGCGGTGCATTTTGAGGCTCGCCAGCCATGTTGGCGGTGTGTTTTGAGGCTCGCCACCCATGTTGAAGTTGCGTTTTGAGGCTCGCCAGCCATGTTGGCGTTCGAATGGTCGACTGTGGGAAATAGCCGTGTTGGACAGGCTTATTTTGAGAAGTTTTTGAATTAGTGGGCTCCGTGGGGAGGTTTTTGATATCCTGGTGGGGGAATTTCGGTGTTTTCATTGGATGTTGGTGGCGCCGGAAAGAGATAGGCTTGGGCCTGGCTCCCGTGGATGGCAGTGATTTCGAATCTTGAAGAGAGGTAACGGTTTTTACAGCCGTTGTTCGGGGTTTGTAGAAATAGCAGATGTGAATTCCGCCATTTGATGTGCGTTTGGGAGACAACGGTTTTCATTTCGTCTTCTCGTGATTTGAAATTTGTGAGGAGTAGTGAATTTGAATTTTCGCTATCCTATTTTGAAAAAGGTGATGGCTTTTAATGCCGTCGTCCGAAATTGTCTAAATAACGAATCTGAATTTTGCTATTTTGCTTTTGTGAAGGGGTGACGGTTTTTGATCCCATCGTTTGAAACTTTGAAATTTGTGAAAATAGTGAGTTTGTATTTCACTATTTTGTTTGAAAAGGTAAGAATGATGGTATATTTCGTTTTCTTGACAAGTGCCAGTTTAATTCCGCCGTTTGAATTTTGAATTGTGAAAATAGCAAGTTTGAATTTTGCTATTTTGTATTTTGTGTTAGAAAATGACGGTTTTTGATTCCGTCGTTTGAAATGTGACAATACCGAGTTTGAATTTCGCTATTTTGTATTCGTGATTTGAAATTGACGGTTTTTAATTCCCTCGTTTGAAATTTGTGAAAATAGCGAATTTGAATTTCGCTATTTCGTATTCGTGATTTGAAATTGACGGTTTTTAATTCCGTTGTTTGAAATTTGTGAAAATATCGATATTGAATTTCGCTATTTCGTATTCGTGATTTGAAATTGAAGGTTTTTAATTTCGTCGTTTGAAATTTTGTGAAAATAGCGAATTTGAATTTCACTATCTTGTTTTTGTGATTTGAAAATGACGGTTTTTAATTCCGTCATTTGAAATTTTGTGAAAATAGGGAGTTTGAATTTCACTATTTTGTTTTTGTGATTTGAAAATGACGGTTTTTAATTCCGTCGTTTGGAATTTTGTGAAAGAATAGCGAGTTTGAATTTCACTATTTTGTTTTTGTGATTTGAAAATGACGATTTTTAATTCCGTCGTTTGAAATTTTGTGAAAATAGCGAATTTGAATTTCACTATCTTGTTTTTGTGATTTGAAAATGAAGGTTTTTAATTCTGTCGTTTGAAATTTTGTGAAAATAGCGAGTTTGAATTTAACTATTTCGTTTTTGTGATTTGAAAATGACGGTTTTTAATTTCGTCGTTTGAATCTTGTGAAAATAGCGAGGAAATTGGGCCAAAGCCCAAAATTTCACTGAATGAGCAGGGAGCGCCTAAAAGAGGCGCGAGCCGTCCTGCGATGTAAGGAGCCTCTCCTTTTTGCTGTAAAAAGACGCGAGAAGGCCGAGCTCCCCATTGTCTTCATCTTCTTCGACACAAAATCGCAAAACCCAAAAAAAATCGCCATTTTTGACATTGTTATTTGCTTGTCTTCGTGCCATTGTCGTCATGTCATCTCAAGGTATGTAAATCCTCTTGAATCCATTTGAATTTGTTTGCCTTTTTGTTAATTAAATTAGGGCGAAACCCTAACTCTTCGAAAATCGATTTGGGCGTTTTTACTTGGCCCATTTTCGAGTGAAATTGATGATTGCATTAGGTTAGAAACCTGTTTAGGAGAATAAGGGTGCTTTTAGTTTGCATTTTGGTCCCCATTCCCGCTCTCTAGGAGCAAAAAACGTGAATGAGACGAAAGTTCGTCCTATTTAACAATGTCGTGTTTGTTTGCTCGAGTCGTGTGCCCCACTAAGTTGCATTGTAATCGGGAAAGACCGTCTTTGCCATATTGGACCCTCGTTGTGCATTGTGGGCAAAATTTGAATTTTTGCCTTCGTATGATGGTCTTATGCTGACGAAATAAGCGTCTGTTTGGGCTCAAACTGAGCCGGTTTGTCTTAAAATGGACCCTAATGGTAGTTTAAGTCACTTTGAGATGTGATTAAATCACGTTGTTTTATTGTGGTCGTAATTTGAATGTTGGACCTGTTAGCGCCTTAATTGGCAGAAAATTGCCTTTTTTGAGGTTTGAAAAACACCCCGTTGTGTCAGGAATTTTTTTTTCTTGTTTTGCGTACCTCGTGTGGTCTTTGAGGTGTTGGGTGGTTTTTTTAATTTTCTCGTTGTTTTAACTCTTCTTTTAGTTCAAAAGAAGGGCCAGTCGGTTTTTTTGTGCGATTTTTGTGAAGTGTTTTGCTGGATGGGTTTGGGCGGGTTTGCCCTTGTTTTGTTTTGCATTTGCACGTGATTTTGTTTTTTTGATTTTGTCCATTTTATGCCGTCGTAATGCCGAAGTTTCGGCTGATGTTCTTGTTTTATCGTGATTTCAGGTGAGTGTTCTGGGGCTTCTAGGCCCACTAGGTCCGTGGCCGAGGCCTTAGGAGAGGAAGAGGAGGATGAGTCGGGAGGAGGAAAGACGGCTATTGTCTTGTCCTTGTCGAGTTGTGTTTCTCCCTGGTGGCCTTTGTCCAGCCTTTGATCATGTGTTGATCATTGGTTGTTGTCTGCAGAAATTTGGATGTCTGATGGTTGGGGGTTAACACCAGTGCGTCTGTCTACGTTACCGTCTTCGATCGTCGTTGAATTCTGATGATTGGGGGTTAACATCGGGGTGGCACCCTATGTCGTGGTTCCTTCTTATTGCCGAATTCCGACGATTGGGGGTTAACGTCGGGGCGATGCACTGTGTCACAATTCCTAATCGTCACGTCGTCCAAAGTCCGCCAAGCATTTTTTCCTTTTTTGTTACGGAGCAGAAAAGGGGTATTACCGTCGTGGTAACCACCTCTGCTTCCGCTGTTGCTCCTTTCTTTTCCATTTGTCTCCCTTTCTTTTCTGATCAGAAGGGTAGGGAGTGATTAGTTCGGTAGGTGACGGATAACCCCCAGTTCATTGTTTTAGGCCAGTGTCTGTATGATAAATACTTGTACTGGATCCTGTTTGTCTGGTTAGTCGTTTGTATCATACGTGTGTTGATGTATTTTGCGTGACGTGTTTTGTATATACGTGTTTTTGGTTTGTAGTTTATTTTTGTTTGGCTTTTCTTGTGTTGTGTTTCGGAGAAGCACGGTCAGCGGCTGATTCCCCATTTTCTTCGGCATTTGTTCCTGCATCATTAGTGTTGAAAATAGGCAACATGTAGCACATATGTAAACACGCAAAAGCATTTGAAAACAAAAATAACCCCGATGACTCGAAGTTAAAATTGAAGTTGAAAAGAAATTTTGAAAATTCCGAGACAAGTTGTCACGTTCGGATTCTTCAAATGAAAATTGTTTTGAAATTTCGAGAAATTAATTCGTGTTGGAATTAAATTGCATCGAGTTTTGCTGAAAATTGATTTGCGACTCGAAAAACTAAAACTCAAACCGGTAAGGATGAATTTTAAAAGAGATTTTGCGAGCGTGTTTGATTTTTGTGAGATTAAGACTCGGATTTGCCAGAGTTTGAATTTTTTGAGAAAAATTGACGTCGTGTTATCAATTTTGATTTTTGTGGAAAATGCGAAAAAGCGAAAAAATTTCGGAATTTTCGACTGACATGGAAATGATCCGTCGCGGATGGGGGCGACTAGCCCTTCCCCCTTTAAAAAAAAAAGAAAAGAAAATCCGTATGTTTAAAGCTGCGTAATGGAAACCGTGTCGGTTTTCTTGAAACGCGAAAACAAGGAAATGTGAGTGTGAGAAAACACAAAAAATTCTGGATAGGCCTGAAGAGGCGCGAGTCTTGAGGCGAGAAATTCTAAGTGTCAGGAAGAAACACAACTTGATAGGGACAAATCAAGGTGCGGATCCTGAGAACCAGCCCAAAGAGGCGCGAGGCCCTGAGCAATGCAAATGAGCTTCCCCCTTTTTTGGGAAAAAAGCGTTGATTGTTTTGTATAAATAGAGATATTTGTGCTTCATAGTTTCATCATCCGAAACACGAAAAACATCTCTACGAAAACCTTTCTTCTTCTTCCACAAAGTAATTCATGGATACTTTCGAAAATAGTTTGCGACATTGGTGTCGGGATTTATCGCCTCCCAAGAAGTATGAACTCATTGTAATGGGAGTTGGTCAGTTGTTGATGCTTTGGCAAGTTAAGGTACAATCCTCGTTCCTTGAAGCATGCTCTCGGTTTTGGGATTCGAAACATCATGTTTTCGATTTCCCGAAACGTGAAATTTGCCCTCTTGCCGAAGAAGTGGGCGCCATTGGAGGATGGCCGGGTTGTACTCCGGTACTTCCTCCGACTCGGTTGTGTTACAAAGAGAAGTTTCATTCAATGTTGGGCTTGTCGACGAGCCAAGTGAACTTTCTCCTCGCTCCTCATGGCGTGGATATGTTGGCTCTCATCAACATCTTCTCAAACTGGTTGGATGTGAATGTTTCGGAGGTGGCTAGGAGAAGGGCTGTTGCCTTTTGCCTAGTGAATGCATACCTCCTTGTCGATGCCTTGAAGAAGGAGGGGTCAAGATGGTATGGGAGCTTAACCCTTATGTATGTGGTTGAGCGCATAGAGCACGGGTGGGATCCATCGTGGTTGGTACTTGGCGAGATCATCCAAGCTTTGGATAAGAAGGGCTCTTGTGGAGAAGCTCCTTCGTTCGGATCTCCGAGGATCCTCCAAGTGTGGCTCTTGGGGAGGCTAAGGTATGTAGAGCCTCCGGTTGATTCTTCTTCTTACTCCTTCCGTCACCTTACTATGAGGAAGAAGTTGTATTCGGATAGTTTTGCGTCCACTGAAGCCGATTGGACCTCGAGATTAGTGGAAGAGGGTGGTCCTCATATCCGTTGGGTGGTGCCGTGATGGAACTTGAGGTATTTCACGGGGTTTCCCGCTCCGGCCACTTGTTCTTGCTCCTTGATGGTGGTGGGCTTGAAGGTTGTTTCCTTCATTTATCCCGAAAGGCTTATGAGGCATATGGGGCGCCAACAAAAGGTCCCGCTCAAGATACTCTCATCCAAGAGAGCATTTTTCGAAACTCCGAGCTTGTGGAGGTGTTCGAGAGATGGTGGGCCACTCGTCTGACTTGGAAATGACCAAACCCCGTTGCCACGACATGGGTGACTCCCACTTATGTCAAGTGGCCAAGAGCTCAAACCTTGAAAGAAAGGTCCAAGTTCCGCAAAGACGAAGTCGTTGACTTAAAGTATAGGGAAGTTAGCAAGGCCAACCGTTCCTTCTTTGATAACTTTGCCGACGCCGTTAGCCCAGATGTAGTGAGGCCAACGAAGAGGAGGAGCTTGGGTCCCAAAGAGATGGTGGGCCGTGTATGGGCTCGGCTAGGACCGAGTATAGGGTCATGCAAGAGTCCGGAGGCCGTCGCCGTTGTAGATCCATTGAGGATCCGTTCCAGAGAGGAAGTCCATGCTAGGCGGGCCAACAAGAAGAACAAGGGGAAGATGTACCCCGAGGGAAAAGGCAAGGGTAGAATGGAAGAGTAAACACCTCCATTAGCCGTTTTATTATTATGTTGTAATAGTGTTTGTGTGTTTTTATTTTGTTGTACTAGCTATGTATTGTGTATTTTGTGCTAGTTTTACTATGTGAGATGTCTTAGTCAACATCCTAGCTTTGACAAAGTGTAGACTTTCTTAGCTTTATTTGTTGTCAAGTTTATAATCCTCCTCATTATTAATTAAATAAGAGAATTGCTTGTGTTTAAAGAAGTTGCGAACGCTTGTTGCTTCTTCCATCTATTTTGTAAAGGCAATTCAGTTTGAATTATCCTAAATATTGCACCTGTGAAAGGGGATTTTTGTGGGAAGGGAGAAAGGCTTCTTTTTCTTGTAGTTTTTGTGGAAAAGGGAATGTTTTCCCCTTTTCTTTATTTTGAAGTTGGTATGGGTAATTTTTTTGTGTGTGGGGATGGTTGTATCCTTCTTGTGTAAGAAAGGATTGCCTTCGTATCCACCTGAAGAGGTGAAATCAAATCATGCTTGTAGTTCGAATGTCTTGGTAATTTTTTTTTTTTGGTGTTGTGGTTGTATCCTTCTTGTGTAAGTAAGGACTGCCTATGTATCCACCTAAAGAGGTGAAATCAACCCATGCTCGTAGTTCAGGTGTTTTGTTTGAGTGCAATGGATGTTTACCTTTGACAGGTCAAAGGTCGTTTGAAACATGGCAAGGTGTCGTAACTTAGACTCGATAAAACAAGCAATTTCAAATCAGAACGCGTTGAGGAATTGACTTGAAAGGGATATTGTTGTCACTAGTTGTGAAACTAGGGAAAGGTTTGTTGGTTACTAGGGTTCAAGGGCAGTATTTCTTGAGTTGGTCCAGGTTGGTCGAGTTTGTGAACTCCTCTCTGTCTAGGTCACTCAGTCTCACTGCGCCCCCCGAAATTTTTTTCTTGACCAGGTATGGCCCGGCCCAATTGGGTTTGAATTTCCCACTCGGATCGACAGGTAATGGTGCTCGAATAGACTTGAGGACCACGTCGCCTTCTTTGATTTTTCCTGGGTTTGACCTTTTTTGTTGAATGCCCGTCGTATACGTCGTTGGTATAGCTGGACGTTGTGCAAGGCGTTGAGTCGCCGTTCGTCTAGAAGCGTGAGTTGTTCGAACCTTCGACATCTCCATTCCACCTCGGGAACTTGACTTTCGAGTAGGATGCGTAGAGACGGGACCTCCAACTCTACTGGTTGTACTGCCTCCATACCGTATGCTAGGTAGAAGCGGGTTGCTCTTGTTGGAGTTCGAATGGAGGTTCGGTATCCTCAGAGTGCGAATGGGAGTTTGCTTGGCTAATCGCGGTAACTGTCTTTCATCTTTTTGATGATGGTGACAAGAGTTTTGTTTGCTGCCTCTACCGCTCCGTTGGTTTGGGGACGATAGGGGGATGATCGATGTCGTTTGATTTTGTATTTGTCCAGCAAGGCTTGTGTTTCCGACCGGAAGTGGGAGCCTTGGTCGCTGATGATTTCATGGGGCACACCATATCTGCAGATGATGTTATCCTGGATGAACTTGGCTACCTGTTTGGAGGTCAAGACTGCATAGGACGGTGCTTCCACCCATTTGCTGAAGTAGTCGATTGCGACGAGGACAAACCAATACCTCTTGGTGCCTATCGGGTTGACTTTTTCAATGATGTCGATGCCCCAGGTCGAGAAAGGCCAGGGGTGATGTCATGGTGTATAATAGGGATGGTGGTATGTATTTTATGTTGGCAAAGATTTGGCAGTTGTGGCAATGCTTGACGTAGTTTCTTCAATCGGCTTCCATGGTGGTCCAGTAGTAGCCTAACCACATGATTTTTCGGGTTAGCATCATTGGGCTCATGTGAGGGCCGCATTCTCCGTCGTGGACCTCTTCCATGACTTTTTTGGCTTTGTGGTGATCAATGTAAAGAAGAAGAATCACCTGGGGTGTTATTTTGTATAGTTGTTCTTGGTTTATCACAAATTGTGATGCAAGTAAACGAATAGCTCTTTGTCCTCTTGTATCAGAGTTGGGAGGGAATTCGTTTTTGGTTTTTTAGTTGAGGATGGCTTGGTACCAAGGTTCGGCATGTTTCTCCTCGTCGTTGTTGATGGCGCAGATGTGAGCTAGCTCGCTTCTTCATTCGACACATAGGGCATCTATGTCATATCGTCAGGTATGTTAACGAGCGCGACCAGTTTTGCTAGGGCATTAGCAAATTGATCTTTGCTCGGTAGGGTGCTAAGCTGTCGCTTCGGATTTTCCATGATCTGGACATATGATTGATGATGAGTGAGGAATCGCCGTGGACCCTTAATTTCTTGATGCCAAGTGTTATGGATGCTTGTAGGCCGATGAGGCATGCTTCGTATTCGGCGGCATTGTTGGAGATGGCGAAGTCTAGCTTGACATCGGAACATGTTCCCCTTCCGATGATATTATAAGGATTCCTACCCCGACGCCTCTCACGTTTGATGAACCATCGAAGTATGGGTCCCATGCGTCGGTATCGGCACAAAGGATGTCTTCGTCAGAAAGTGACCATGTGTCGGTCATTGGATCCTCGTTGACGGGATTTCCTGCTAGGAAATCGGTGACCGCCCTTCCATTCATAACCTTGAGGGGTACGAATTTGAGGTCAAATTCGGATAGCATGAGTGTCCATCTAGACAGCCTTCCGCTTAGTACGGGTTTTTCGAAGATGTATTTGACCAGGTCCATCTTGGAATAGATGTGAACCGTGTAGCTGAGCATGTAATGACGCAGCTTCTTTGTTGACCAAACCAGGGCAAGGCATGTCCTTTCCAGTTGGGTGTACCTTGTTTCGTATTCGATGAACTTCTTGCGGATGTAGTAGATGGCTCGTTCTTCACCGTCGACTGTTTGCGCCAGCATTGCTCCCATGGATGTGTCGGTGACATTCAGATATAGGGATAAGGGAATTCCTTGTTGAGCTGGCATGAGGACAAGAGGTTTGGATAGGATTTCCTTTATCCTGTCGAAGGCTTTTTGACAATCATCGTCCCAATCGGTGTGATTGGAGGTGCGAAGCTTCTTGAAGATTGTTTTGCAAATCATAGTGAGCTTGGCTATAAAGCGGCTGATGTGTTGGACTTGACCGAGAAATCCCCAAAACTCCTTCTCGTTCTTAGGCCGAGGCATTTGCTGAAGAGCCTTGATTTTGGGAGGATCAATTTTGATGCCCCTTTTGCTGACGACGTCTCCCAAGAGTTTTCCGCAGGTGACCCAGAATGCACACTTCTGAGGATTTAGTCTCATGTTGTATTTTCAAATACGGGCGAAGAATTTCCGATGGGTGCTGATGTGACCATCCCGCTCTTTTGATTTGATAATCATGCCATTGACATATAGCTCCACCTCCTTGTGCATCATGTCGTGTAGTGAATGCAGTCTTGTGCATGTCTTCCTCGACCATTTTGATCTGGTTGTACCCAGCATACCCGTCCATGAATGATAAAAGGGCATACTCGGCGGTGTTGTCCACCAGGATGTCAACATGTGGCAGAGGGAAGTCATCTTTTTGACTTGCTTTGTTCAGGTCTTTGAAGTCGACGCAAACCTGAATTCTCCCGTCCTTCTTGGGCACGAGAACTATGTTGGCCACCCAGTCAGAGTGATCGGACACTTTGATAAATCCGGCTTTGAACTGTTTATCTACCTCGTCCTTGATTTTCAGGGCCTATTCAGGGCGCATACGGCGCAAATTTTGTTTCACGGGTTTAGCTTCGGGTTTAATGAGTATCCTATGATCTGCAATCTCTTTGTCGATCCCAGGCATGTCTTTGTTAGACCATGGGAATACGTCCTTGTATTCATGTTGGAGGTCGATGAACTGCTGACTTTTCGAGGGGTCAAGGTTGGTCCATATCCTAAGTTCTTGAGGTGTATTGTAGGTCCCTACGTTGATAGGTTCGGTCTCTTCAATGATGGGTGTCCTATCCTCTCGTTTGTCAAGTTCTTTGGCTAGGTGAGGTGGGTAGTTACTTAAGTCAAATTCCTTATATTCGTTCAGAATTGCATTGTAGTTAAATTGAGACGAGTCGTAAGCAAACTTACCGTTCATTAAGTCGACCTGAGCGAAAAGCTCGAATAGGACAGACATCTCATGGGCAGTCAGAGGGGACAAAATAGAGGAGGTGACCCTTGAAACAAGCTCCAGGTTGCTACCTTCTGTGGGAGTGGGGATGACCCTAGTTGACTCAGCCTCTGAGGCAGCCACAAGTTTGTGATAAAACAACGGAAATGGCACATTAACTGGGACATCAGGAGTGCTCGGATCTAAGACAGACTCAGACTCAGACTCAGACTCAGACTCCTTCTCATCTTCACTTCCCTCTTTGAAAATTGGGCCTTCTCTAGTAGTGATCTTGAGAATGCGGCCTTGACGATCGGTCCACTTGACAGTTTTCCTCCAGCCTTGTGTAGCTTTCTATGGGCCAGCATCAGAGATTAAGGCAGTGGGATTAAACTGTTGTCTTTAAGAGCGATGTTGATGATGTCCTCATAGTCGAGGTGCTTGATGTTGTCTTTTCCGAAAAGGAGACTTATGGTTTGCCCGTCAAGGCAAGGGGTCGATTCAGATTTGGTTGACGCAGCTTTAGTGTTGTCAGGAATGAAGTAGCAGTCTTGAAAGACTTCTACGCCCGGGTGTTTGACCTTTGCCAGGGGGTCTTAAATTGGCTCAGGAAAGCCGTTGTAGAGCTCGGACTCTCCCTCGGGGACGAAGTTTCCATTGAGAGTCAAGTGGTAGGGTCGGAGGATAACTCCGTGCTTTTTACGCTTCCGTACTAGGAGATTCATTTCCTGGATGTCTTCATCGGTCGGCTCATAGCCTAACCCGAAGGGGATGTTGGGGACCTTGGCCTGTTTCATGGGACACAAGGTGATCTTCAGTGATTTAAGAGGTAGGCCCGGGAAATAACCCTGGCGCGTCAAAATGCGGTTGACTGTGAGGTTCGAGAATCGGTCACAATCAAAGGATGCTGATTCATCGGTTAGCGCGTTCACAGCTTGGAGTCCCCACATTTCACTGTCCTCTTCTTCAATGACCTGAGAGGCGATTCGCTTCTTCATGATAGCCTTGATCGGGGATGCAGGAATTGTGATTGTTGTCCCGTTGAAAGGGACCCTGATTTTCTGATGAAGGGTTGAGGTGATGGCCTTGGCGGCGTGAATCCATGGGGCGTCCCAGAAGCATGTTGAAAAAGGCGTCGATATAGACCACCTGGAAACTGGCTTATCTTTCCAGGGGACTAGTTGTAATGGTCAAGGTTATAAGCCCCGCAACCTTACGACGAGTGCCGTCATAGGTGCGTAATCCTTGATTAGTTGGGACCAAGTCAGTTTCCTTGATACCCAGTTTATGAGCCGTCTTGAGGGGAATGACATTGACTGTATATCCGTCATCCACTAGAACCATATGCGCATTCTTCTTGAGGCACTGTACGGTGATGTACAGGGCCAGGTTATGGCTGTCTCCGAACAGAGGGATATCTTCGTCAGAGAAGATGACCGGGTTTTTTAGGTTAGGGACATCCCTGGTCATGTGTGCTACCACTTCTTCAGGAGAGGAGGAAGAGAGAACTGTCAACTTTCTCAAGGCTTGTAGCAAATCCTGCCGATGTTCGAAGGATGTAGCAATCCGTTGCCAAATTGAGATTTCGGCCTTCGCCTTTTGCAGTTGTTTAAGGATCGAGTTTTTGGAAACCCTGGGTTGAATGTCTACATCCGGGACAATTTGGTCATTCGTCATTGGAATGGCTGTTGAATTGTTCGGATTCTGGTAGGGGCGTCCGGACCAGATGAGGTGACCGATCACTTTTGGTTGTTTGCCCTGTACCGGAACAATGTAGACATCCTCTGCGTCGTCTCTCGAGATACCGTTGATTTCGGGATCGCGAGGGTACCTCGGAGGGGTATTCCTTGGTGGATATTTTTTGTTGGGGAAGTTCTTGTGGTGGTAGTTTTTGTAAGGTTGATTATTGTGGGGTTGATTTTTGTAGGGTGCATGCCAGAATGGTCGCGGGAGAAGTCCTTTCTGGTAATGGGAGTTTTGGGTGCTTGGAGGACCCTCCCTTGGACGTGGTGTTGGTGGGTTGAAAATCAACCGGTGGTAGGCGTCCTCAAGCCGGGTAATCCTTTCTGAGAGACTGGCTATGGCTTCTTCAACCTGTTGGAACATGGTGAGCATGGTTGCGGCGCTGAACACGAACATCCCACCCAGGGTATCCTTTTCAAAGGAATTTACCTCGTCACAATAGGTAGGATGAGGTGTGAGCAATCCAGAGTTGGCTCGTCATTAGAGATGGCATGGATCCCTAAGGGGTTTGTTTTGTTATTTGGTTTTCTTGGCGGAGGTAGAGGTAATTCCTTTTTCTCGATCATATCCTGAATGGCGTGCTTCAGTTTGAAGCAGTCTTCCATGTCATGACCTTTGCTCTGGTGGTGTTGGCAGTATGCATTGGGATTCCAGAACCGGGTTTTCTTGGCCTCGGACGGGTCGTGAGTAGGCCCAATCGGCTGTAGTTTCCCTTGGTCCATTAGTCTTTTTAGGGCACTGGCATAGGTTATTCCCAGGTTTGTGAATACCCTTTGAGGACGCTCAGTTTTCTTTGTGGTTGGTTCGAGGAGGCTGACCTCGTCGATTTTGTTTGTTTGACCATAAGGACGTGATCCAGTTGATATAGATCCCTGATAGCCTGTACCGGTGGTTTTGGCTAGAACTCCCTTGCGGAGGTCGTCTTCAATGCGGGTTCCGAGGATTTATAGGTCCTGGAACGTTTTGATGTTTTGATATCTCAGCAGGTTAGCATTAACTAGACGGAGGTTGTTGAGAAACTTCTCCACCAGAGTTGATTCACTTGGCTTACTGACAAATTGAGTGCTTACCCTCCTCCAACGGGTTAGGTATTCTGTGAACCGTTCCTTGTCATTCTGAGTTAAGACCTCAAGAGTACGGGTGTTGGCTTGGATTTCGACGTTATCGGCCTATTTTTTAGCAAATTCGACAGCGACTTCGTCCTAAGTGGTAATGCTCTTGGGGTCGAGGGAATAGTACCATTGGAGGGCAATTGGTTCTAGGGATGATGGAAAGATCCGGATGAAAAGTTCTTGTTTGACCCCCTTAGTGGACATGTAATCCTTGAAGGCCTGAATGTGATTGAGTGGGTCCTCCACTCCCTTAAACTTGGGTACATCAGTCAGGGTAAAGTTATCGGGTAGTTGATCCCCAACGGGTTCGAATCTTCAATTGTTCTCAAGGTGGATGTTGTTACCACGGGCTAGGAGTTGTTCTTCCAAGAGCTCGAGCCTTTTCTCAGTTTCGGACAAATAAAGAGTGTTGTGTTCTCCGGTTTCCTTATTTTCCAGGGTGTCGATACGGGTCTAAACACGGTCCAGGGAGACTTTAAGAGCGGTGAGCAGGATGGCTAGTTGAGCAGTCATGAGATCTCTGTTGTCATCGTTGTTGTTGGACGAAGCTGAAGACAGGGCGATGGCTCTGAGGAAGAAAATGGCTCACGTTACATCCCAATCCGACACGGTTTAACGACTAAACGCAGAGAACACAAAAGACGGAAAGACACTTCAAACTCAACAAGACGAGGGTAACCGTGTGTGGTGCCTTGGTGCTGACTCGATTTATGGTGTGACAGTGTTGACCGGGCTTTGACCCGTGTTCAACGTAAGGGCGTGACACCGTTGAACGAGTCTCGAGGTGAGACGACTCATAAGTAAAGACCTATAAGTACGTTTGCTTTGACTCGATAGACACGAGACAGAATTGGAATGGTGGACTAAAATTTTTGAAAATAGAAATTTTCAAAAAGATTCATTTGTCGCTTTATGGACGGCCTCCGAAGAGTAGAGATCTTCAAAAGGTCGAGCAGTGGAAAAGATGTCTTAAGTTTGTTTTCAAAAGACGGTTTCAGTTCGAGTTGCGGCGGCTCTGAAAACAATGTGTTGTTTCCGAAGACGACTTTGAAATCCAAAATCGTGTGTTTTGAAAATCGAGTTTTGAAAGTTTTGAAAAGGTTGTGGTCCCGAGAACGGTGTATGGTCCTCGGGGTTTGAAAAGACTCAAAAAAGGGTGTGTGTCATTTTCAGGTTTTGAAAGAGCCATTGTGTCGGCGCGAGACGGGTTAAAATTAGTGTCTTGACACGACAATTATAACGGCGTAAAAAGGTGTTTCTTGAAATGGTTGTATAAAACCGGGTTTGAAAATCGTCATTACGACGGCCTAGAAGCCGTGCTTTTGAAATGGTTGTAGAAAACCGGGTTTGAAAATCGTCTTTACGACGGCCTAAAAAGGCGTGCTTTTTGAAATGGTTGTAGAAAATCGGGTTTGAAAATCGTCATTACGACGGCCTAAAAAGGCGTGCTTCTTGAAATGGTTGTAGAAAACCGGGTTTGAAAATCGTCATTACAACGGCCTAAAAAAGCGTGCAACGGTCGGCGAAAGACCGAGTTTTAAAATGGCCATTATAACGAGGTGAAAGGGTGTTGTTGAAATTTTGAAATGACACGGAAGGACTTATGATCACATAACACATAAGCACTCCCATTTCATTATATTATGCATAATGCTGACACGGGTTTTAGCTTAAAAGGATGGGTTACACACCAAGCGATCAAACCCCGATTTTTGAGAGGGATATCAACCCAAACAAAATGTGTAAGGAGGGTGCCTTAGCCTCGTGCCCGATGGAAATGAAAGCTCTTTGACGAAACACAAATATGTAACGTCAACGGTGTGCTTGACTTAATCGGGATTCGAGACGCGGGGATGAGAAAAACTCACGTCGACGGGACGAGCCAATAGGTCGATAAAGGTTAGGTTGTGGGCCTGGACTAGGAACTCGACTTATGACCGTAATATCAATTAATGCATTTCAACCAAGACCTCGTTCGAGTCTCACCATCTAGGGATCACAAAGACAAAAGTGTCCTAGTTTTCCCCAGCGGAGTAGCCAATCTGTGGACATGGGCCACCTGCGACGCCCAGCCGATCTGTGGACGTAGCACCGGTCTTGAAAGCCACGCTCGGTGGCGTAAAAATGCTTTTGATCCGATCGCTTTAGATCGGTCGGTTTCGTCTCGGCAAGGGTCTCGAAACGATGAGAGAGATGTTCGGAGTCGCCACCAAGCATTTGTGGGATGCTTGAACCCGTTCGAATCCACTTTATGCCTAGGTCAACCAAGGCAAAAAGCAGTGTTTGACATAGGTCCTAAAGATAAGGAGTCGTCCCTCTTTAGCATCCTATCTCTAGAATGACTCTCGTTCACCCTGGATAAGGTCATCTACTGATACGTGCATTTTGTATAGTCTTTTTAGCCTATTTTAGCACGTATTTCTTTGTACTTTCGTACTATTTATATTGCATTTTGCCTCCGAATTGTCTACTTTGGTTCGTTTTGTCCGTTTTGTAGAAATGAACGCGAAAGTAGTGGAATCGTACCATTTTCGTCCTTTTTGCATGCATTTTGAGGAGACGGGATTTTTCAGAGTGAGATCTTGCTTTGGGATGCGTGAAGGAACGGTCTACGAGGCAGTCGGTCACGAGTTTGAGCTGATTTGAAGGAAGAATACTCGATCGAGCTGTTTTATCACTCGATGGAGTGGTTTCTATGGCTGGAGTTGGTCGATCGAGAAGTTTTATACTTGATCAAGAAGTGCTAGAAATTGAGGTTACTCGATCGAGTAACAATTCTACTCGATCGAGTAGATTATCTGGAGGAATGCTCGATCGAGTGGTTTCAGACTACTCGATCGAGTGATTTTGGCTGGCGTGGGCTTTAATTAGCCCGTGAACTTGTTTTAGTTATTGGATTTAGTAGTTTTTCTATTTAAGCGCACGTTATATAGGTCATTAACATCATATTCTATTCTATCTAAGTTTTATCTATTATTCATCTTTCACAGTAAAGACTGCGCTTCTCTTTTCCCTTCACTGTAACTTTGTTTTCGAGGTTATTTAGCTCGGATTTGTTTGTTCTTTACCCCGGATTCTTGCGATTATAATCTCTTTCTCCCTTTTTAATATTAATCTTTCTTTTATTCATCTTAATTGCTTGTTTTGCTTCCTTTTAATTTCTGCCCTAATTACCTTTTATGCAATTTGATTATTACTTTATCATGTTGAATATTAGTTATTTATTTGTTATTAGTATATTGACAGTATTAATACCATGAGTAGCTAATCTGTTTCATGTTAGCATTGGGGGATCTACGGTAGAAATGTGATGATGTAGTGAATAAGTTAGATAAATTATTTGTGAGACTCTGTCACCATAGCAATATAACTATATTTACCGACATCGTTGAGTGCACGCATCTGAGTCACCTTTTTAATCTGGTTAAATTTAATCCTGGATCGGAACATTGGACTAAATAGACCTGCTATGAACAGTAGACTACCCTGACGAGGACGGAAGTTAAGTTAGAGGGAGTCTAGGGTAGAAAGTGGACCGGAAGTACCTTTCCATATCCGTCTCGCAGTAATTCATCTAAGTTGTTTACAGTTGAGTCACTGGACTTTCGTAGTGAACCGAAATCCTGACATGTCCCCTCTCTATTGATAGTTTATTCCTATTTTCTGCCTTAATTGCTCTTTCCTTATTTCTCTTGCCAAAAAGCTTTTAGTTTAGGAAATCATATTACAACCCCCCCCCCCCCCCCCCCAATTGTGACCAAATAGATGGACTCTTACAGATATCTTGCCTCCCTGAGGAGATCGACCTGACTTCCCTAGCTATATAGTTAGTTTAGTTGGTTATTTTTGATAGGTACACGACACCCCTGTCAAATGTTTAGCGCCGTTTCCGGGGAGGCAGTTGCCCTATCTGTCTTTGTTTCGTTTATTTTATCCGTCTTAGGGAATTTTTAATCCTTGAGGCAGTTCTTATTCATTTTCTTTCAGTGTTATGTATGCCGAGGTCACACAGGTTTGAGTTAGTTTCAGCTGATTCTGAGCCAGAGAGACTGTTCATGCATAGACTCCGTTTGCAAAGAGAATCACGAAAGGAAGACTTAAGTACTTTCGAACCAGAGCTTCAACATTTCCTTTTTACAGAAAATCCATCTTTTGAAGAAGATACTTCCAGTTCTGTAAGCCAACCAGTAAAAATGCCGAACATTGCTAGTCATTCGGAGCCTAAAGCATCATCAATTCCAAAGAGTTTCAATCTCCAGACTGAGGATGGGAATACATTTGACATCCGTCCTTCCTATATCAATCTGATGGATAGGAATCTCTTTAGAGGTGTGGCAGGTGAAGACCGAGGAAGCATATGTAGGTCTTTACGGACTACTGTTCTACTATCCCCGCCACAAAGGGGGTAACTCAAGACAAGATTAAGGAGGTTCTGTTTCCTTTTTCTTTGACTGACTCAGCCGGGGAGTGGCTGACTGATTTGGACCGCACGGCCGCGGGGGTCACAGACTGGGAGACCCTTGCTCTTGCTTTTTATACGAGATATTTTCCTCCGCAGCACACTAATCAGCTGAGGGCCAAGATTACCAGTTTCAAGCAAGCACCTGATGAAACTTTCTATGAAGCATGGTGCCGTTTCAAGAGGTTGGTGAGGTTTATTCCTCACCATGGTTTTGATCCGTGGTTCCTGTCAAATCAGTTCTACAATGGGCTATACGATGATCACAGAGCCATACTTGATGAATCATCCAACGGAAGATTTCAAAAGAACACCAACGATGATAAGGGATGGGCTCTTATTGAAGAGATGGCGACCCACTGTGCTGAGTACGGAAACCCAAGGGACGGTATTAGAACAGTTCATGCAGTCGATAAGCAAGTTGTGGCTCAGTTGGAAGCCATGAATGCTAGGTTTGATAAGTTGGAGTTGCATTCTGCTAGGGAGCCTCAGACGGTCCATTTGCTTACTAGAGGGGAGACTGTCATATGTAGAGGTGTGGGAGCAACGACGGTCACACTGCTGTTGGCTGTCTTACAGAGAAAGAACAAGTCCTTGCTTTTCAACAATACAGGCAAGGAGGGGGTTCCTACTATAACAACCAAGGGGCAGTCCATCCCAATTTGAGGTGGACAAGTCAAAATGTGCTCAATCATACCCATCCTCCGCAGTAGCAGCAACTATATGTCCCTCTTCATAAGGCTCAACAAGGCTTTCAGAAGCCTCTTTCCTTTCCTACACCTAATCAAGGTGCATCATCTTCTGGTGGAGTAAGTGAGCTAGGTGAGTTGAAGACGATGTTGCAGTATTTGACAAAGCAGTGGCAGCTGAGTGATCAACAAAAAGTATCAAGGCGCTTGAAACTCAAGTTGCCCAGTTAGCCGCGAACCAGTCCATAAGGAAACCGGGTCATTTACCGTCACAAGCTGATAAGAATCCATATGAGCCGGTAAATGTAATTAATTTGAGGAGCGGTAGTTCATATGAGGGACCGGACATGTTGAAATCAGACCCGAGGAAGGTAATTACTGCTGATGAACAATGTTCTGTCAAAGAAAAGGAGCTGACAACAAAGAAATTACTCGATCGACTGGTTACTGGGGGTCGATCGAGTGAAAGTGCTGAAGGAAGGACTCGATCGAGTAAAATTTCTACTCGATCGAGTGAACAGGAAAAAGATTTTACTCGATCGAATGAAATTTCTGGTCGATCGAGTGATTTTGTTGAAGAACCTGCTCGATCGAATGGTATTTTTGGTCGATCGAGTAGTGCTGATAAAGAACAACTCGATCGAGAGCCTGCTAGTGCTCGATCGAGTGAAATATCACCTGAAAGACCTCGTTCGAGAGGAAAGAAGCGTTCAAAGGATTTAGAGCTTAATCCGGCTAATACATTGGAAGAGAGGAACAAAGGGCTCGAGATACCCATCACAGTGCCCTTCCCGAGGCGTTTGCAAAGTACTAAAGCTAATCAACAATTCGGCAAATTTGCCGAACTCCTGAAAAGCTTGCGAGTCACTGTGCCATTCGCCGAACTGCTGACACAGGTACCCTCTTACCTTAAATTTATGAAAGAAATTTTATCGCATAAGAGGCACATTAAATACCATGAGACGGTAGCTTTGACCGAGGTGGGGCCCTAGTTCATAATAAGTTACCTCCCAAACAGTCAGACCCGGGTAGTTTTTCGATTCCGTGTTGTATTGGTACCCATTTAATTGATAACGCGTTATGCGATCTTGGCGCTAGCGTGAGTGTCTTACCGCTGTCTCTGGCTAAGAGACTTGGTTTGACAAAGTTTAATTGCACAAATATGACTGTTCAGATGGCCGACCGTAGCATATCACGGCCACTAGGTGTCATAGAAGACATATCGGTTAAGATCGGGAGATTCTTTATTCCCATTGACTTCGTTGTACTTGACATCTCCGAAGATGCCCATACCCCTATTATTTTAGGGAGGCCATTTTTATTCACTGCCCGTGCAGTAATAGACGTCGGGGGCAAGACATTGACTTTTCAGGTTGGGGACGAGGAATTGATATTCCATCAGTCTAAGTTCCGAAGGGCTCCCATGCAGGCTCAGCCTTGCAATGCCCTCTCTTCTATTGACCCTCCTATTGACACTCCAAATGAAAATTTAGAATATTGTGCTGCTATTGTTACCCCTCCGCCTCAGGTTGAGAGCAAAAGGAGGAAAGTTCGTCTGTTTTCCTTGCTACAGGTACAGATGAAAATAATGTAGGAGCTGTTAAAGGGTATTGTGCAATCAATGTCAGTCAAAGTGGGAGTGACGATGTCAAAGCCGGTGTCAAAGGAATAAGGATGAGAAAAGTTCGCGCGTACGTGGACGTCAACTATTCTCCTCCTAATGATTCAAATGCAAGCTCGTGGAAATTGAAGAGGACGATTAATGTGGCTGAGATGACGTCCCCCAGTCAGGAGCCCTCCGAGGGGCTATTGAATTGCCTTGAGAAATAAGCGGGGAAATGCCCCGTGTAACAAATTGTAAAAACAACTTTTATATTTTCCGTTGAATTTTATTTATTGCTTTTAATTAGGACAATTAGAATTTAGAAATTTTTAGCGTAGATTAGAGACTATAGACTGTTACTTTACGTATTTGGTATTTTGGGATATTTTTGCGAGTGTTTTATGCAGGTTTGGGGAATTATACGCAAACTCAAAGAAATTATACGCAAATTCAAGAGCTTAAACGAGGAAAAGAGCTCGATCGAGTAGTTTTTGTACTCGATCGAGTGGAATTTGTTCAATCGAATGGTTTCCAGCTACTCGATCGACTAAAGCTGAAAAGGGGAGTTCTCGATCGAGTAACTTTTTACTCGATCGAGTGGATAAATGCAAGAAGTTCTCGATCGAGCAGTTCTAAATCACTCGATCGAGTGAATTTGGAAATTACACGCAGGGAGTCTCTTTAACTCCCTCTTTTGTTTTATTTCTTTCATTTCCTCTTCATTATTTCGACCCCCTTCCATATTTGCGATCAAAAAACCCAAATTCCTTCATTTTTCTTGCCCATTTGCCAAATCCACGACCTACATTGTGTTTTTTGTTAATTAATCGTCCATTGCCCTCTATTTTCCCCTTGATTATTGCTATTTTACACTGTCTATTAAGGGTATTAGGGTTTGCGATTTTTCGATCATAAAATCACCTTTGTTGCATGTTGATTGTCGATTAATTGCTATTTGTAGGTTCCTAATCATCAAGTAAGTAATTCCTACACTTCTTTGCATTATAATTTCATTAATTTTGCCTTTTATGAAGTGAATTAGGAACTAGGGTTTTGATTTTCCGTTTTGGGTCGAAATTTTCGACTATAATTTTGATTTAATGCTTCATTTGTCTTACTTGATGCTAAATTCCCTTGCCTCGTTGATATTTACTTGTTTAATTCGAATTTTGCGAGAAATTTGCGATTAGGGCTAATTACAGTCGAAATTTCCGACAGTAAACTGGGTTTTGCTGCTGCCATATGCTTAATTCGCCTTAGTTGTGTCTTTATTTGCTGCTATTGATGCATTCTACCCTTCCCCTATCGCTGTTTACTTGTTTCCATTCGTATTTTTGAGGAAACTTTGGGAATTTTTGGGATGTAGGTCGAATTTTTTCGACTGTTAGGGAATTTTCATGCTGATTTCACGCTGTTTTTCATGCTGTTAAACTGCTGTCTCTTATCAAATTCCCCTGCCCAATTTGTTTACTATGGATTCTAGCTCGATGCCCTCTTCGAGCTCTACTGCCAGTCCGTCCCTGTCTCTGTTTGAGACGGTAGTCCCTGCTGCTATTACTGTCTCCGCACCTACCAATACCTGTGTTTTTCTAATCTCTGCTGCTGGTACGGTTTTTACTGCCGCTAGCACTGCTGCTATCCCTGTTTCAGCCACCACCTTACTCACAGCCACTACTACGGCTAGCACTGCTGCTAGTCTTTCTTCTTCAGTGGCGGTCACAGCTGCAGCCACATTCTTTACTTCAGCCACGGTGAGGACACCTGTGGCAGACTCACCCGCAGTCGCAGCTGCTTTCCGGGCAGCCCTAGTTCCTCGTACCGTCACTGGACGGTCTTCTACCTCAGGTTCTAGAGGTCGAGGCCGGGGTCGTGGTCGTGCTGTACCTGCTCCTAGCGTCTCTGGTGGCACGATTACCATCCGAGGGGACGACTCCCTCGACTCCCACCCTGAGTACCCGCTGGTAATTTTCGTTAATGATGTACATCGTACTAGATTTTATAACTTAGTTGGCTACGAGTTTCTCCCTACTAGTTTTCTTTGTCGTACGTCACTTCAAAGACTCGGTTTCTTTGAGCCTGTTTGTGAGCTTTTACGGGGCACGGGGATGGCCAGACTCATCACTATGAGTGGCCACGCCTTTATGGAGCCGAGTCTCGAGTTCTTCAGCTCCTTTACCTTCTCCTCCGGGGCACATGACGCTGTCCCCACTAGTCTTTCTGTGTCTTTCCGGTTGTTCAACCGGAATTTTTCGATGACATTGGAGGAGTTTGGTACCAGACTCGGACTTTTCTTTACGGGCGCCACTGTTGCCCCTAGGAAGGTCATTCGTCAGCTTTGGCGGACCTTGGCCCAGACCACCTTTCCCGAGCGAAAGCTCGCTCAGGTCCACTTTCCCCCTACCCGTTACTTTCTTAGACTGATGGGGAGTACCATTTTTGGCCGGAGGGAGCCAAACAACATCAACAACAACGAGCTCTCCATCTTAGGCGGTTACCTGAACATTGACTGCGAGGGTCCTTTTACCCTCAACATCGCCTATTTGACCGCCCAGTACTTCCAAGCCCAGGGGGAGAAGGTCACGGGATCTATTGTCTGCGGTGGCATAGCCACCATTCTTGCCCATTCCCTCTTCCCTGCCTGGCGTCGTGACTTACCGTACCTAGAGGGAGATAGGTACCTAAGCCTAGCGTCTATGCACTCTCAGACCTGGCTGACTTATGACTATCGGACTTGGATGATAGACGGTTCCTTGTCCGCGGACCTACCTTGCACCACTCTCCCCCGTCTAGCCCCTTTGCCTACTGTTGCACGGGGCGCCCGACTTCCACCTCTACCTGACTACCACCTCCAGGTCCGCCCACCTACTACTTTACCCGCCGCTAAGAAGCGGCGTAGACTTGAGACCGGAGAGGGATCCGCACCTCCCACGGGTGGCCAGACTTCCAAGGCCACACCTACCCCGATCCCTACTCCTACTCCTACTCCCGCACCCGCCGACCAGACATAGACACATCCGGTCCTACCGGCTAATTTTGTACCTCCACCACCCTTTGAGGCGTCCTCGGTCATGGACCAAGGGCGTCGTGACGGTTTGCTAGTTGAGATTGCAGAGAGACAGGCTCGTATGGAGCGGGACTTAGCTTTGACTTTGTTCCCTCTATAAGAGTATCACATGCGGCGACACCGTCCGATCCCAGAGGGTTGGCCACACCCTTCCTTTTACCGATACCCAGCTGAGGGGTACCCGGAGTCTTCTAGTGAGGAGGAGGAGGACCAGGACCCGGCGGCGGCGACGGAGAGAGCTCGAGCTGAGCAGAGGAGGAGGAGAGAGCAGGAGGTAGACCCGGACTTCACGGTGACGGTGGACGACGTGCGTGACAGTGACGAGGAGGCTGATGAGTAGTTGCTGGTCTACTCACTTCCCCAGTTTTCTGGCTGGTTTGGGGAAGTTCGTGTTTTGTATGTCTATTCTCGTTCTTTTATTTATTTTGTCTCCTTTTTATTTTATTATTTTTCATTTTTTACTAGTTGTATATTCCCGTTCCCCTGTATATATCTGCTGGTGTATGCTGGAGGACAACGAGGGCGTTGTCCGTTTTGGTTTGGGGAGGGTATTGAATCCTTTTGAGTCTGAATTTACATTTGTTTTGCATTCACGTTTATTTATTTCAGCTTGCATTGTTTATGTATTTCATCGAATATCTAAAAAAATTCAAAAAAAATTAGAAAATTTCAAAAATATTCACGTTTATTTTTGCATATAGGTTGAGTCGGAACGGTTGATTTCCGTGATGATATTGCACTATAACTTGTCATTTTACTTGAGCCTTGCACTTCTATTGATAGTTATTAGCTTTGGTATATGCATAGTCTACTAGTTTTTGTTCAATTATAGCTGTCTGTTTAGACTTGACCTGATAAATTGGCAACCTACTTTACAATTTCTGAGGTTTAGAGCCCATAACTGGTGACATTCATGACCAGTTCATTAGGAATTGAGAGTAGTACTCCTTGCATAGCATGTTCATCATTTTTGCACTTTTATGGCATTCGATTTCTTGTCAAATGCACACATTCGGGTTTGTGGTCGGTGTCACATGAAGGGAGGTGCTTGCAAATTTTTCCCTTTTCTTATATTTTTCACCCATTTAGCTCCACTTAAGCCAAAACTTACCTTTTTGACCCATTAGCTACATCCCAAACTGAGCCTGCCTAGTCAAGCTAGTTTAGTATGTCCTTTTGTGGTATGATTTTCCGTCTGCCGTTTGGTTCGTATCATTTGATTGGAGTTGGTGAAAATAGAGGAAGGAGAAAAAAAAGAAAAAAAAAATTGAAAAAAGAGAAAAACGTGAAAAGAAGAAAAGAATAAAGGAAAAGAAAAAAAATTTAAAAAGTGTGTGATTCACGTGAAATAGAAAGAGAAAAAAGAAAAAAAAAGAGTTGAAAAAAATATTTGATTTGTTTCAGTTGATTCATTTAGACGGTATTAAAAAAGGGAAGTTTGTGACATTCTAACTCCTCCGTTTTATTCCATATCTTTGAGGAGATTGTGTATGTGATTAGTGAGCTGTGTGCCAAATGAAGGGCACTTGTACTCTATTTTTCAGTCAGTTGAGATTCGGACGGTCTTATATGGTCCTGTTTAGGAACTAGCTTGACGCTTTTACCTCCACTTTTCCATAACTTGTTTTGCCTTTTCTCACCTGAACCTCACTATTCCCATATTATTTGTAAGCCCTCGGCTGTGACGAACATTAATGGTCGGAGTATGTGCATTAGTACTTGAATTGTCTTTTATTTTTATTGCATGCATGCTATGTAGGTCGCAGTTAGGTGAGTGACTGTTTCTCTTTCTCTCTTTTACATATAATATTCACCCTTTGCTTCATGAGAGAGGAGTGACCACGTGAGAGTCCGATTTTATTGGTCTTGCATGGTCGATAGGTTGGCTATATTTCTGAACAGCTTATAACTCGTTTGCGTATTGACTGCATAGCTATAACTGTTAATTTTTGTTGCATTAAATTGGTTCAAGAAGACAAGTTAAGCTAGCTCTGAGTTTTCATTTCCGTTCCATTAGTTGCATTTTAGTTTACTCGTGGACGAGTAAAGGTTCGGTTTGGGGAGACTTGATACGTGCATTTTGTATAGTCTTTTTAGCCTATTTTAGCACGATTTCTATATACTTTCGAACTATTTATATTGCATTTTGCCCCCGAATTGGCTACTTTGGTTCGTTTTGTCCGTTTTGTAGAAATGAACGCGAAAGTAGTGGAATCGTACCATTTTCGTCCTTTTTGCATGCATTTTGAGGAGACGGGATTTTTCAGAGTGAGATCTTGCATTGGGATGCGTGAAGGAAAGGTCTACGAGGCAGTTGATCACGAGTTTGAGCTGATTTGAAGGAAGAATAATCAATCGAGCTGTTTTATCACTCGATCGAGTGGTTTCTATGGCTGGAGTTGGTCGATCGAGAAGTTTTATACTCGATCAAGAAGTGCTGGAAATTGAGGTTACTTGATCGAGTAACAATTCTACTCGATCGATTAGATTATCTGGAGGAATGCTGGATCGAGTGGTTTTAGACTACTCGATCGAGTGATTTTGGCTGGCGTGGGCTTTAATTAGCTCGTGAACTTGTTTTAGTTATTGGATTTAGTAGTTTTTCTATTTAAGCGCACGTTAACTAGGTCATTCGCATCATATTCTATTCTATCTAAGTTTTATCTATTATTCATCTTTCACAGTAAAGACTGCGCTTCCCTTTTCCCTTCCCTGTAACTTTGTTTTCGGGGTTATTTAGCTCGGATTTATTTGTTCTTTATGCCGGATTCTTGCGATTGTAATCTCTTTCTCCCTTTTTAAAATTAATCTTTCTTTTATTCATCTTAATTGCTTTTTTTGCTTCCTTTTAATTTCTGCCCTAATTACCTTTTATGCAATTTGATTATTGTTTTATCATGTTGAATATTAGTTATTTATTTATTAGTATTGACAGTATTAATAGCATGAGTAGCTAATCTGTTTCATGTTAGGATTAGGGGATCTACGGTAGAAATGTGACGATGTAGTGAATAGGTTAGATAAATTATTTGTGAGACTCTGTCATCATAGCAATATAACTGTATTTACCGACTTGGTTGAGTGTACGCTTCTGAGTCACCTTTTTAATCTGGTTAAATTTAATCCTGGATCGGAAGATTGCACTAAATAGACCTACTATGAACAGTAGACTACCCTGACGAGGACGGAAGTTAAGTTAGAGGGAGTCTAGGGTACAAAGTGGACCGGAAGGACCTTTCCATATCTGTCTCGCAGTAATTCATCTAAGTTGTTTACAGTTTAGTCACTGGACTACCGTAGTGAACCGAAATCCTGACATGTCCCCTCTCTATTGATAGTTTATTCCTATTTTCTGCCTTAATTGCTCTTTCCTTATTTCTCTTGCCTTAAAGCTTTTAGTTTCGGAAATCATATTACAACCCCCCCACATTTGTGACCAAATAGATATCTTGCCTCCCTGAGGAGATCGACCTAACTTCTCTACCTATATAGTTAGTTTAGTTAGTTATTTTTTATAGGTACACGACAGCCCTGTCAACTACTATCCAAAGTTTCTGAGTAAGAGGTGAAGGTACGTATTGGGAAGTCCTTTAATCAGACACCTAATCCCGCCCGCGGTAGCGGCCTCTACTGATCGATCTTGGTTTGTTGAATGCAAAAATTGATAAAATGGGAAAATGCATGAATGCGCATCCACAAGTTTGAACCTAACATGTGAGCTTTCTATGTCTGTTTATCCAAATATCAAGTAATTGATGTCAAGTTAGATTTAGTTTGATTTGCATGCAAGACAGAAATTAAACATCCATTTACCGACTTAGGTTTATATGCATAACGTGATCCATTTGTCTTAGAAAGGCGTTTTGCAAATATAATGTAAAAGGGCAGGCTTGCCATATAATCCTTCTTGTATTCGGGTTAACCGAAGTTGCGATCGTCCTAGGCAACTGCTGGAAAGGAAGCAGGACCTGCATCAGGCAGCCTATTGAGGCGTGAGCCATCAGGCGATGCAAAGGGACCTGTCCTGATTTGAAAACTGGAAAATAGTTGGCCTGTTTAGGCAAAAGACAACAGACAATCCAAGGGGATGTCTTCTGACTGTTGAAAACGTTCGTAAAACAGTTTGTAAGAGGGTGTTTGAACCCGTCTTTGTTTGAAAAGGTCGTTTAGACCGCTTTTGTGTTAATGTGAGGAACGGGACTTGAATAATCATCATTGTATTGACGATATTCGATGTCGGGTTCGGTTTTGTAAGCTTGACATGAATAGTTTTGAAAACTGATTATGAACTAATTGTATTAAGTTCATTTGTTTTGTGATTAGTCAATGTTTATCATCGTACTCAGATTGAAACCGACATGGTATGTGGAACCAAGGATGACTCTGCATGAACGACTAATATGTTTGTTTTTGAAATGTAAAGAAATGAATAAAAAGGTTTTAAAATGCCTTTTTAAATGTAATTAACCAAATATTATCACCGAAACACGGATTAAACCGTCATGGTATAAGGAACCAAGGGTGAAAATGATTTATGGTCAAAAGGTTTGTCATAAAAATGATTTGAAATGGTAAAAACCGGTTGTAAAATGAAATGAAAAATGGAAGGAATGAACTCAAACACGTTTGAGGTCTTACCTGGACACCCTATTGTGGCGCGAGGTACCTAGTGGTGACTAGGGCCTTCTGTTTCCGGTCAAAACTCGGTTTTGGCTCATTCGATCCGTATTTTAGACCATGTTATGCAAGTTTTAGCATGTTAAGGTCATAAAAACAGATAAAAAGACATAAATGAAGAGGATTATTACACCCTCATACTTATATGCTAGGTTTGAGACGAGAAATCGATGGAAGTATAAGAACTTGTTAGGTTGGAAAACTCGGTTTAAAACCGTTTTAGCAATGTAAGGAGTGTTTTCTTTAGTTTAGTGATTGTGTAGTTGGTCGAAGTTGTCGGTCAAGTGATTTAATGCACGATAATGGTACCAAACAATGTGTATGACTTGTATTTTGGATTGGTAGGTCGAAAACACGTGTCGGTTTGTGACTTAATAAGTCAAGTTCAGAATTTTAAGGGACAAATGAGGGGGCGGACACTCGCGTACCTTCAAATGGTGGCATTTGAGGGGTATTTATAGAGGATTGTGTGGTTGTGTGCATTTTGAGAGACGTGGCCACATGGGCTACTCAAAGAGGCGCGACCTATTTCACGGGTCTTCGAGCTGTCTTGTCACTATCACACAATTGAAATAATTATTTGTTATATCCTAGGTTTTGGATGGCATGATTGTTGTACTTGACCATTCAAGTATACCGGGTATACTTAACATGGAAGCTTTGTGATGTTTGTTTTTTTGTGTTTGACTAAGTTTGACTCGTTGTTGGAGTCGGGATTTGAATTTTGAGTCGGTTTTGGTCCGGTATCGGTTTTGACTCTAGTTAGTGTCATTACGACCCCGTAGTCGTGCATAAAACACTCCAGGTAATTTTGAAAAGTTTGAAAATGTTTTTTTTTTCGAAATCGTTTTGAGTTTTCCGACGTATAGTTATATAAAAATGTCGATTAAACGTATCGATTCATGAGCATATTGTAGTCCGATAATCATCGGGTGTTTGTTGGCAAGTCAATAGATACTGGGTATCTACACTACTACTACTACTACTACTACTACTACTACTACTACTACTACTACTACTACTACTACTACTACTACTACTACTACTACTACTACTACTACTACTATTATTATTATTATTATTACTACTACTATTATTATCATTATTATATTTCCTTTTTAACCGGTGCCACTTTTATTAAAACAATGTCAAAATTTACAAGAAATTAGTGGGCAGCCGAGATACAATCTAGGCGCTCACTGCCTTAGCGAAAGCAAAGCTAAGTCTAGTAAAAATGTAAGTGGCAGCACGAGCCCCAACATCCTGAGATACGGAGAATTTCTTAATCTGCTTGAGCAAGGCAACAACATCCGTATCTATCTCCCCAAGCGAAGAGAAGGAGAAGGGTAGGAAACCATAACCAGCCGCCATGCAATAATCCTGATACTAGGCACACTTACGCTGAGCAGCATCAATAACAACACAACCGGGCACAAAATCAGACATCCCTGACTGAGTCAAGGGTAAGGATCCCGGCAGATCGACACACACATCTCGCCCCCTATCCTAGGAATAAAGAAGCAATTCAATCTAACGAAGTGGCTTATCATGCCCATCAACCAAACGGATATCAACCTCCTTACCGGTAGAAATCCCAGACCTGTAGCAGATATCCAACGGCGTCAAGAACTCAACGATCCGACGACCCTAGCCCTTAGGATTTGATAGCAATGAGAGAAGGGAATGCTACGTAAATTTTCTCTTAAGTAAAATATTTAGAATAAGTGAAAAAGTAAAATTAACTGGTAAAAATAACTTTATATAACATTCTAACATTGCTATCAAAACCCGGCGAAATAATCCGTATAACTGGACTTACTCGATCGAGTAAGTCACGTACTCGAACGAGTGCCCCCTACTCGATCGAGTCACACCTACTCGATCGAGTGACACCTACTCGATCGAGTACGCATCAGACAGTACACTGTTTCGTAACCAAATCTCACTTACTCGACAGAGTAAGCCTTACTCGATAGAGTACCCCACAGTACATAAAACCGTAGTATTACAGTCTTCCCTCCTTAAAAATGAACTTTGTCCCCGAAGTTAAAACCCATACTCAAAAACAAACATACCAACTCAACCACGACACAACAACACAACAAAAACTTAAAACAAAACCCCAACCCCAACTCATACCGACTTAAAACAACCACTAACAGTACAAAAACTAACATAAAACCATACCAAAACCTTATGCGATCATCTCCTACCCCCCTAAAAGAAACATGGTTACGTCCCTGTAACCACACATACCTCATCAAAAAGAGACCGATACCGCTCCCTTATAGCCTCCTCCGCCTCCCAAGTAGCTTCCTCAACCTCATGATTAGACCATAGAACCTTAAGCAACACCGTTTCTCCGGACCTAGTTTTTCGATCCTTGCCATCAAGAATCTGTGTTGGCACCACAAGATAAGACAAGGATTCATCCAACTTTATGTTCTCCACCTATAACACATGGGAAGGATTACTCAAATACTTCCATAACTGGGACACATGAAACACATTATGTACACGATCCAAAGTTGGTGGTAAAGCTAACCGGTAAGTAACCTCTCCCACACGATCCAAAATCTCATATGGTCCAATGAACTTCTGGCTCAGCTTCCCTTTCTTACCAAACCTCATAACCCCACGCATCGGTGATACTTTCAGAAGAACCTTAACCCCGACCTGAAATTCGATGTCCCGGCGGTGCAAGTCTGCATAACTCTTTTGTCAATCCTGGGCCGCTTTCATCTTTTGCCGAATCACTTTCACTTGGTCTATCATTTCCTGTACCATCTGTGGTGCTAAAACCACTGCCTCCACTCTATCATCCCAGCAAATCGGACTCCTACACCTCCTCTCATACAAAGCCTCAAACAGAGCCATCCCAATACTCGTGTGGTAGCTATTATTGTAAGAAAACTCGATCAAATCCAACCTATCTTCCCAACTACCACCAAACTCCATCACATAAGCTCGCAACATATCCTCCAAAGTCTTGATAGTTCGCTCAGTCTGTCCATCTATTGCAGGATAAAAAGCATCATCTTTAGGGTAGTCCCCATCATCTCCTGCAACTCTTACCAAAATCGAGAAATAAACCTCGCATCTTGATCTGACACAATGTCCTTAGGGACTCCATGTAACCTCACCACATGTTTCCTGTACCCATTAGCCAACTGAACCTTACTCCATGTATCTTTCATTGGAATAAAGTGAGCTGACTTAGTCAGACGATCAACTATCACCCATATCATGTTATTACCCTACTGACTCCTCGGTAAACCCACTATAAACTCCTTGGAGATAGACTCCCACTTCCACTCAGGTACCTCAAGAGACTGAATCTTACCTTGTGGTCGTCGTTGCATGCCTTTTCTTTAACCCTCTGATATGTGAAACATCGAGCCACGAACTCAGCTGTTTCCCTTTTCATCCCAGGCCACCAGAAAGTCTTCTTTAAAACGCTATGCAGCTTGTCGCCACCTGGATGTACTGAATAAGGTGTGCAATGAGCCTCTGTTATGATCACCTTTTTCAACTCTTCATCCCTAGGTACACACCATCTCCCATCAAACCGATCACTCCCATCTGAATGAATAGAGAACCGAGACACTATCCCCTTCTCTACTCCGGCTCTCCACTCTTGAATCTTAGAATCAAGAGCCTGCTTCCTAGGAATATCATCATAAATATCTGGCTCCTCTGTCAAATCTCCTCTAGCATCCCCTTTTTGTATCACATGTATCCCCATCTTTCCCACCTCATCTCTCAGACTCATCAAGGACATAGTTGTGCATAGAGAATGCACACTCTTCCTGCTCAACGCCTCAGTAGCCACATTTGCTTTCCCTTCATGGTATATGATATCCATGTCATAGTCCCCTATAAGCTTCATCCACCTCCTCTGTCTCATGTTCAACTCCTTTTGAGTAAAGATGTACTTGAGACTCTTGTGATCTGAAAACACCTTAAAGGTCGCCCATATATATAGTGCCTCCAAATCTTGAGAGCAAACACAACTGCACCCAACTCTAGATCATACGTCGGATAGTTCTCCTCATAAGGCTTCAATTGCCTAGAAGCATAGGCAATGCCTTTCCCATTCTGCATCAACAGACAACCCAATCCGTTCTTTAAAGCATCTATATACACCTCAAAGTTCTCACACCCTTCAGGTAAAGCTAAGACTAGAGCTGTGGTCAAACGCTCCTTTAATGTTTGGAATGCCATCTCACAACTCTCATCCCATCGAAACCTGTTCTCTTTCCTCATCAACGTTGTCACAGGTCTGGCGATCTTTGAAAAGTCTTTCACAAACCGACGATAACACCCTGCGAAAACCTAAAAAACTCCTGATCTCTGCCACATTCTTTGGTGATTCCCACTTAGACGCTGCCTCTATCTTTGTAGGATCCATAGATACACCCTCTTTAGAAATCACATGCCCCAGGAAGGCAACTTTCTCGAGCCAGAACTCACACTTAGATAACTTTGCATACAACTGATTATCGTGCAAAATTTGTAACACCATCCTCAAGTGCTCCTCATGCTCCTCCTTAGTCTTGGAATATACTAAGATATCATCTATGAACACCACCATAAACCGATCAAAAAACTGACTGAAGACCTGGTTCCATCCATAAACACTGCCGGTGGATTAGACAACCCAAACGGCATCACCACATACTCATAGTGATCATACCTCGATCGAAAAGCTGTCTTCGGTACGTCCTCGTCCCGAATCCTCACCTGATGGTAACTTGATCTCAAATCAATCTTCGAAATGACTCCTGCTCCACTCAACTGATCGAACAGATCATCTATCCTTGGCAAAGGATACTTGTTCTTCACTGTAACACTGTTCAGCTCCTGGTAGTCGATGCACAACCTCAAGCTCCCATCTTTCTTTTTCACAAACAGAACTGGTGCTTCCCACGGCGATTCACTAGGTCTAATGTATCCCATATCTATCAAATCATCCAACTGCTTCTTCAGCTCTGTTAACTCTTTAGGAACCATGTGGTATGGGGTCTTAGAGAATGGTCCTATCCCTAGTTTCAACTCCACACTTAAATCTATATCCCTCTTCGGTGGAAAACTTGGTATCTCCTCCGGAAAAACATCTGGGAACTCTCCCACCACTAGTATCTGATGAGCTGTCTTACCCACCATACTATGGTCTTTCACATGGCATAGAATTAAAGGACACCCCTTCCTTAGATAATACTTCATTGTCACCGCTGCAATCACTTTGACTTTGGGTTTTACAACAAACCCACGATAAGACACACTAACTCCCTTAGGACCTCTCAAAGAGACTATCTTTTGGTGATAATCTATTCTAGCCTTATACTTACCCAGCCAAGCCATACTAACTATCAACTCAAAACCATCCATAGGAAATTCTAACAATTCCACTGGAAGATCAACCTGCCCAACTATCATAGATACACCCTTATACAACCTCCCATAAGACACTGACTCACCTGACGGTATAAAAACCTCATCTTTTACAGACTCAAACTCTCTCAAACCCAAAATCTTAGCATGACTCATCGATACAAAAGAGTGTGACGCCCCCGAATCAAACAAAATAAAGGTAGAAACATCATTAACAAGAAAGGTACCCGTGATCACGTGAGCATCATCCTAAGCAGTTTTCTTGTCCATCATGAATAACCTACCACTGGTCTTTTGTCCACCTCCCTGAACGGTACTAGCTGAAGTAGATGGCTTGGCAGTTGACCCCTAATTGTTGTTAGCTGCCGTTTTCTTATAAGAGTTACCGCCATTGCGGTTAGATCCACCGTTGTTGTTACTCTGACCTCCTTGGTTATTCCATGACCCCGCCGGTTGGTTGCTAGAATAACTCTGAGACGGACCCTGTGAAAAGCAACCCTATGATAGCCTCTGAAAATCTCTCCCCGCAGCACTAGTACACTCATGCCTCTTGTGACCCATACCGCCACAGTTGAAACAAGAGATACTCCAGCTGCTACTGCTACCACCACGACCACGCCCATAAGAAGCTCCACTACTAAAACCCGATCCGGATGAGTAAGCTCTCGCCTGGTTATGGTTGCCCCTCACTCTCAACCATTCGCTTTTCAAGACCTCTCTCCTTGTTCTCTTTGGCCATCTCGACCAATTTCTCAGCTCTGCCTGCCCTCTCATATACTTCCTTAACATCTGTAAGGACCCTAACTAGTAACTTCTCTACTATCTGGTAGGTCAACCCCTTGTCGAACCTCAGTGCCAAGTTCTCCTGACTCAACCCCATGTCCTTTGCATACCTCGATTTCTCATTGAAATTATGATAGTAATCAGCCACTGTCATGTCCGAAGTCATCTTGAAAGCATCGAACTCCTTGCTCGGCTTACTACGAACATACTCAGGTACAAACTCCCGGTGCATAGGTCTCTTAAACACAACCCATGGTATAGCTGACTTTCCCTGCTTCAGAGACAGGTCTAGGGCACTCTCCCTTACCTTGTCCCACCACTCTCCTGTGTTAGACATTTATATCTCATTATACTCAACATATTCATATATGTTTCAATTTAATTTAGTCATAAAATTAATTTAGATCTTATGCATGGAAACATAAGTAAATATAGAGAAGAAATCATTTTCCTTACAATAAAATTTCGGATCAAAGGGCACAAGTAAGATCTCCTTTCTTACTTGTTCTTGAGCTCTCCTAATATGGATGAACAAAGATTCAAGAGTAGAATCTCTCCCAAAGATGAATACCCAAAGTAACTCCTTAAGAGATTAATATTATTAATACTAGAACAATATTAATCTAAATAAAATTGACCCAAAATATTTAATTTGGTCTCTTATTTTTCGGTTAAGAGAAGGGAGAAGAAGGAAGTAATATTCTCTCTAAAACTCTATATTTTAGATGTGTTAGAATGAATGAATATACACTAGAATGCATGTAGTGTATATTAGGAAAAATAAAAACCAAAAACCCTTGGTCTTGCACAAGGAAAACCGGGTAGGAGGGGGTGGGTATGGCCAATGCATGACCTTCAATTCTTCCCAAGAATTATAGGCATGTAAGGCTATATATTAGGTCTTATGATTATGCCTTCCACTTAAACATAATCAACACAAATAAGCCTAATACTTCCTCCTTATTTTCGGCACATATAGTGTAAAATGGAAAATCCATTTTACACATTATTTTGTCAATTTGTCACATGTAACATGTTTCATGACATTAGGTATATAAAATGTATTTTTAACAATTAAAAATCAACATATTAATAAAACATGTCACATATAAAGTTTACCTAGTAATTCATAATTACTTGTACCGTAATGGGATCCTGAGTCATAAATTACAACTTTCTGTATTTATAATAATCAATTCATTCCTTTTAATTGTTTCCGTAAATAATAATTTCATCTAAGTAATAAAACAATTCGATTACTTAGACCGTATCTTATTTAATCAAATTATAATGAGATACATAAATATTACTTCCAAAATCGTCCGTCAATTTTAAGTAATATAATTAACCCGTATCGTCATACGATCAATTAAATAATCAATTAAGAGTGTTACCCTTTAGGTATGACCTAAGGGGATCAACTGATCACCATCGTCGCACGATAGTAATGTCAAACTCTAGTCAGCCAATCATTACCGATATGTGTGGACCAGTTGACAGTAAAATATTACTTCCCACATGTATTCTTTTAATGAGACTTAAACATGTGATCATCATGATCGACAGTTGTGATCGCATTATTGTCGGAGGACACATATTCCAACATCTTGTAGCATCTCTCAAGTAGAATACAGCTTGTTCTACTATGAAGACTTCGGACAATGAACCACATTTAAGATGTTCTCCATCTCCCTATGCCAATTGTCGAGCAAAACTGGCGCACCGGTACCCATATACTCTTTTGGGTTGAAGCGGGCTATCGTAGTGCTCATCTTGGCGAAGTTTACCCCGACATCTTTGTCTTTCCCAAATATCTTTCAGGCCTCGGTAAGCGCATCTTTGCTATATCATCTACGCTCATCTCATGTGCCCTAGTGTACAAAGCAGATCTCTTTGGCGGCTATTTTGTATGGATTTTGCGCAAGGCGAAATCATGTCAGGATAGGTCTAGGCAGGGTTAACTAGCTCTGATTAATCTGTGGGTCGGGTTGACAGGGTATAATGCAAGAAATTTAAAGTACGATAAAAGAACAAAAATAAGACAAGAACTTTTGCACGTGGAAAACCCTTAAATGGAAAAAAACCACAGGCACCAAGCCAGGAGAGGATTTCACAATTTTATAGAATATTTAGCACAATTGATCGTAATAAGCTTAAGTGTTATAAGAGAATGTTGTATGCTTTGAATATATCTTCTTCTCCCCCTTAGAATGATTTCCAAGTGCTTCTTATATAGTGATATGCTGAACGGCTGGTTAATCTCATCATAAATGCCAAATATTCTGTCTTAATTACCCGTAATAATACCCATTATTACGCCCTTAAATGCTGCCTTAATTATAGAATCTTCCCAATTAATGATGCGCGTATATTCTTCTTATAATATGATTTCCTGGTCTAATATCGTCCTGATATTTTAACCATTGTCCTCTCCATGGCCTGGCGCCTATCTTCATGTGCCCTGGTAGCTTGACAACCTGACACCCTGACAGTCAGGTCAAGGTAAGATATTGATTAGGGATATCTGCGGATTTCCAGGCCCAACAATTGCCCCTTATCTCCTTATTTTCACTGTGTCAGGACAAAAAATAAGGAGATAACTTCCAACTATGGAAAACTGTTCAACGGTTAGATCGTGGCTAATCAGTTCCTATAACGGCTAGTTGATCAGTTTGTGACGCGTGTTGCAATTACTGCAACCTCTTCAATTATTATCCTTCCAAGTTGCGGTTGAAACCCTAGTTTCACCGATTATAAATACCTCTTCACTTCATTAAGTTAATCTTCACCAAAAAACCTGCTTTATCCTCTTCTAATAATCTTCTTCTTCAAGTTCCTTAATTTCCAGTTTTTAATCTTCGATTAATTTTTAACAATTCTTCAACATTGGCCGCAAAAAAGAAATCTTCCAGGGGTGCAGTGTCTCCTGGAAGTCCACCTGTTCAAAACCCTGAGGAAACTACTTCCGAAAATATCCTTCATCTTCTGCTGCTCAACCTCATGTGGTTGGTAAACCGAATGATTATCCTCTCGAGATGATTTCAATTTTCCATGGTGATTTCCAATTCAAACCTATAAAAGCTCTGAAAGATGATCAGTCTCTCTCAAATCGCCTGAAGCCTGAATTTGAAAAGGTGATGAAAGATAAGGGAATCATTCCTGCCGATTCCGAAGTTTGGATCCCTGAAAATTCTCCTATCAGGGCTGGCCGGGCATGTCCTGGTTGGTTCTGTATTCATGATTGGGCCTTCAAGGCAGGTTGTAAGATTCCTTTCTATCCTCTTATGGTGGAGGTTATTAAAGAAATTGGTGTCCCTTCTTATCAATTGATGCCAATGGTATGGAAAGTGGTCTGCTCCGTTGAGTATCTCTACAAAAAACATAATATTTCGTTTTCCCTTGATGACCTGATGACCTGTTATACTGTCAAAACCAATAGCCCTGGCCGTATAAGCTTCAAGGTCAGGCCTTCCACTACTCCCCTTCTCAGCAATCTGGACAGTGGCCATGACAAGAACTGGGCTGATGGGTACATGTTTATCAGGACCAATTCTATGGGCCCTGATCTGGCATATTTGAACTATGAAGCTTACATTGCTGGTGAGTACTTTGGCTTTTCCTTTTATCCTGCATGTTTATTCGTTAGTAAAATATAAAATTATATTGAATCATACCTCCTGTGTGCACAGTTGATGATTGGGTTACTGAAACTGAGTACCCTACTGCAAACATTTCTGCTTTTCTTGCTATTCCTCCATTGGAGAGTTCTTGGCCTCTCTGTTACGGAGCTGGCCATATTTCTCGCTGCCTGAAAGGTGATGGTGCTACCAGGGTGCCTAAACCTTCGAAGGCTGTTAGTGCTTCTACTTCAGGCAATAAGTCTGTTTTGTTTTCTTTTTTTCTTCCTATTTTGGCTCTTCCATGATAGTTAGTTTTTATTTCTAATGTAGTATTTCGTATTATAGCCACTAGGTCATCTAGTCGCCTTGCCAGATTTGGTATGGCTGACTTTTCAGCCAGATTGGCTAAGATTAAGGAGGAAGGCTCCCAAGAAGGCGGTGATGCTGAGCCTGTTATTGATTTAACCAAGTTGTCTGACGCTGCCAAGGTTTCTACTGTTCTTGCTGCATCTGCTAAAGCAGATCAGAAGAGAAAAATAGAAGATGTTGATATGTTTGCCCCAGTCAGGGAAGTGAGAGCCAAGGTAGATAATGTGGAGGCTGCTAAGGTAAAAATCAGGGACTATGCTGCTTCCAAGTCAGATGTCATGCTCACCCTTGATCCTATTGAGACTGCTACTCAGTCAGTTGCTTCAGTAGTTCACTATGTCAGCCTTTTGGCAAGTGCCTTGGCTGCTGTAAGGGAGGTACGCCATTTTTTTTATTGTTATGTATATTTTGTAATATGTGTATTTTATTTGGAGGTTTTTATTATTATGACATAATATTTATACTATTCTTTTTGTTTTTGGTTAGGGTGTCGCGGCCTGTCTCCACAACGCTTATCAGGCTACTTCTCTGGTAGCGACGATTGATCTTATGAGGTCCGATCATGATAGGCTGAAGTCTGAAATGGATGTTGCTTGGGCTGACCTGGCTGTTAAGGCTGCTGATTTCGTGAAGGCGTAGGTTGAGAGGGATGCTGCTAAGGCTGAGGTAGGCTCAAACAAACAGCTTTTACAGGAGGCGTTGGACAGGAATGAAGAGCTTACCCTGGAGAGGGATGATTTAGAGTTCAAGCTTGATGATGCCTCCCTGTATTTTTATATTAAGGGTAGGGCAGCTGCTATGTCGGAGCCTGTGGAGGCTAGGGCGAATTGGAACCCTGAAGCTGAGATGGCCATCGCTGCCTCTAAGTATCCTGATCTGCACAACATGGGCAATGAACAAGAGGTCAATTCTCCAGGGGAGCGGGATGTTGATGTTGAGGCTGGTCAGGCCAAGAGTGGGAGTGCTGATGCTGTTTCTAAGGAGAAGCAGTAATTTGAATTTTTCTTTGCTGGTATTGGCCCATCCAGGGGGGATGTCCCTGGACAAACAATTTTATTTTCTTTGTTTTGGTGCAGGTAGGGGAGCCTATCCTTGGCTTTATGAATATTTTGGTGCTTTTGCCCCAGAGGGTAAGGGCTTTATTAATATGATATTAATGGCCTTCCTTGGCTAATTTTGCTTACTTCCTGACGTTCTGTTTGCTTTTGAATTTTTTGAACCTGTGAAATTTGTTTTTCCAATGCTGCGGACCTGTCAAAATCTTTATTTTGTTAACCTGTAAGACATTATTGAACTTGTCCTGTCATTTGAGCTGTCGTGAGTAATTCAACCAAGTATGGTTTTTGCCATAGTGGTTGAAGGGGTGGGATAACCGGCCTGACTGGAGGGCTTATGTCCCCTGCGTGACTGGAGGGCTTGGTACTCGGTCTGACAGGAGGGCTTTTTAGACTAATGGTTGGGATAGCACGCCCTTCCACCGTCTTGCTGCGTCCAACCATTTATAAATATGTGCAGTAAACCTAGTCAGGTCAGGCAATTATTTCATGCCTGATTGGTCCTGACATTTACTGTATCCGATAATGGTTACCAACTCGTTAGGCACAATTAAGTGCAAAGTTTTGTTTCATAAATTGATATATAGTAGAGTAGTCCTCAATCCTGACTATTTATGCATATACACATTTATCATGTATAATTGTTCAGGATTCAAAAAATAAGAGAAATTGGGTTAGTTAGATATATAGACATGGATTGCACATAGAGAATATGAAACACGTAATTTTCAGGTAGCACGTCATGTTAAATCACTGATAGTAAAGATAAAGTTTTTTACCTGATTTTGGCCTGGCGTAGGTTTTTATACATGGAATAATTTCAAGTGTGTTACATTCCAAGATCTTAGGATCATTTCTCCTTCTAATGTTTGGAGCCTGTATGCTCCTTGTCCAACGATTGAATCAATTAAGTAAGGGCCTTCCCATGTAGGGGCTAGCTTGCCTGCAGATTTTTCTTTTTTGTTTGGAAAAACTTTTCATAGGACAAGGTCTCCTTCCCTGAAAATTCTAATTCTAACATTTTTGTTATAAGTCCTGGCTACTGTTTGTTGGTATGACGCCATCTTGATTTTGGCAGCGTCTCTTAGCTCTTCTATGAGGATCATGTTGTCTTGCATCAGGTCTCTGTTTGCTTTAACGTTGTTCAGGCTATATCTTGATATCGGCACCCAAACTTCTGCAGGGATGACAGCTTCACAGCCATACAGCAAAGAGTAGGGTGTTTGGCCTGTCGATGTTTTTGGGGTCGTCCTGTCTGCCCATAGCACTAATGGAAGTTCCTCAGCCCATCTGCCTCGTCTTCTTTTTAGTTTCTTCTTTAGGCAGCTTATAACTACCTTGTTACTGGATTTAGCCTGGCCGTTGGCCTTTGGATATCCAGGGGTTAATGTTACCAAGCTGATATTCCATTCTTGGCAAAATGCTTTGGTCTTTTTGTGGGATTTATCTGTGATGCGTGTCTTTTATATGATGTTTTACATCCCATTTTACACGCATTTCAAAGCTCATTCATGTAGTTTATGCTACATTTCTCCCTATTTCCGTCTACTTCCGTATTTTTGTACATTATTGCAGAAATGTGAAGAATCCAGCGGAAATCGAGCTAAATCCGTCCCCGAGTATCCTGCATTGCATGTGACGAGAAGTATTTGCTTAAGGAACGAGCTTGTCGCGCATTTCAAGGCCCAAAAGACAAATCCACGAGTTTATAGAAGTCAAGTAGCAGCTCGAGCAGTCGATCGACCACCTTCTCTAGTCGATCGACCAACTATCGGGTTACAGAAGCTACTGTTCAATGCTATCCCAGTCGATCGACCACCTACCTTAGTCGATCGACCACACCGCTGTTCCAGATGTGAATTAAAAGATCGAGGAACTTGAAGCCCATTAAGTTTAGGTTTTGGAATAATTGTTACGTATACTTTCTATATAACGTAACTGAGGATACCTAGTTTGGGGATTCAGTTTTCATTCAGTTTTAATGAAGCTTTATTATCAGAATTTTACATTAAGTTTTAGTTTACTAATTAGGGTTTGGGATATTAATTTGCATTGGATTTCCGTTGTGCTTTCAATCACTCCGTTACATTCCTTCTGCGAAATTCGGTATTCCTTCTGTTCTAATTTCCAGATTATTTCTTATTTTCGTCATTAGTATAGAATTGCTAGTTAATTCCCACAGCCAATTTATTGTTTATGTTAATTATTCTCTTTGTTGTTTCAAGCATGAATCCGTTAGTTAATTTCATCATTAAAGTTATTGTTTTTACCCTTAGCATGAGTAGCTAAATAGATTGTGCTAGGATGTAGGCGAGTTTTAGCGTAGGCGGCAAAGTATTGAACACGGCCTGATTCGCATGTCAGTCGATCGACTGGCATTATCGGTCGATCGACTGACCTCATAAGGTTACCCTTCGTTTTAATTGATTTTAATCTTGTATTTGACGAATCGAATGCATGCGACCAGTTAGATGCTTATTTTATGACCAACCCATTAGATCGAAAGATAGGGAAAGTTATTTGACCACCAATTAAATCGACTAAACTGTGCTAGGATCGAAAGATAGGTATAGTTTAGACCGTTAGTCACTTCTCAGGACGAGAGTCAGCATTAGTGATATTAGGGACCTATAGCGAGATCGAAAGATGCTATTTGTTAAGAGTGGACCGAGAGGACCTCTTGTTTCCCGCCTCACTTGTGTTCGATTTAGACCTATTTAGTATGCTGCCGCCGAAGCTTTAATAAACCGATCATCCTAGTACCCCTTCTTTATCTGTTAAACCATCTTTTTAGTTTATTATCTTTATTTGTTCTTAGCTATAGACCATCTCAACTCAACCCCCACAATTGTTACCTTAGACTGAATATAAATCAACTAGAATTTACATCTGCCTCCTTGTGGTTCGACCCTGTTACCACTAGCCTAGGTTAGTCTTAATAGGAAATTATAAATCTTATTTTTGATACTCACAACGACGGGTATCAAATTTTGGCGCCGTTGCCGGGGAGGCATTAGTTCTAATTTTAGTTGTTTTTATTTTTAGTCTTTCTTAGTTTAAGGGACTTCTGTTCCTTAAACTTTTCTTATATTCTTTTTGTAGTTTCCTCTTATGCGCAGGTCACAGGGTGGTGAACTAGTACCATTTGACCCTGAGTTAGAGAAATCTTTGCGCGAGTTGAGACGAACACAAAGGGTACTACCGACAGAGGAAGAGCTGAGTACTCTGTCAAGCTATTACGAGAACGATCTGTTCGAAGAAGACCCACTGATCTTCACCGTTTCCACTTCTTCACCGAGACAGTTACTTCTCCGAAATTCCAGTCATGGCCGAGGAAGCGAGTATAGCTAGTCATTCCGAGCCGACAAAGTGAAAACTTATATAAGGGGTTCGAATTACCAGGAGATGTCGGGAAGTTCGAACCAAAGCCTTCATACATTAGCATGGTTGAGAAGAACCGGTTCGGGAGCCGCAAAAGAAGATGCAACTAAGCATATGGAGACCTTTATTGACTATTGTTGTTCCATACCCCCACCGGTGGCGTGACCCAAGACCAGATCAAGGAGACCATGTTCATCTTCTCCTTCGTGATGCTACAAGGAGTGGTATAGATATTTGGACCGAACTGTTCAGGGGATCACCGATTGGAATTCATTGGCATTGGCATTCTACAAGAAGTACTTTTCTGCTTCAAGGACGATTGCTATTAGAGCTCAAATCACGGGCTTTAAGCAAGGGCCGGATGAGAACTTCCACAAAGCATGGGTCCGTTTTAAGAAGTTGGTGCGAACCATACCGCACCATGGGTTCGAAAAGTGGAGCTTGTGCAATCATTTCTACAATGGGTTGTACGACGATCAGAGGGCCATTTTGGATGCTGCAGCCAATGGACGATTCGCTGAAAATTTGGGAGCAACCAAGGGGTGGAAGATCATTGACGATCTAGCTACCCACAAGGCCGAGTATGGGAATTCCAGAGGGAACCAGAGGAGAGCTGCTGAATCTTCCTATGTTGCTGCGCTTGAGGCTCTTACTGCGAGATTTGACAAGTATGAACTAGGAGGAGCTTCTAAAGGTGGGATGTACCAAGTAAATGCTGTGTCAGATGGTCCTTTCATCTGTGAAAGGTGTGGAGCTGAGGGACATGTCTCGAAAAACTGCCCTAGTCCCTTTGAGTCTTGTGCTGCCTTTCAACACTATAGGCAGACCAACACCTACTATGAGCCGAATACCCATCCAAACTTGAGTTGGAGGAGCCAAAATGTCCTGAACCCAACTCAAGCTCCACCGCAGCAGCAACCCTATGTGCCCCCTCATCAAAAGCAACAACAATATCAGAAACCTCCCTATGTGCCGTAGCAGCAACAATCGCAGAATTATGAATTTTCCGAGCTAAAGAACTTGTTGCTAAAGGAGTCCCAAGCAAGAGAGGCCGGGATGAAGCTACTAGAGATCCAAATTGCTCAATTGGCTAGCAAAAGCAACACTCGAGCTCCCGGACACTTGCCGACCCAAACTGACCAAAAGGAGACCTTAAATGCCATCACTTTGAGGAGCGAGTCCACCCTTGATGGTCCTGCCATGGTCAAGGACGCTGTTGAAAAAGATGAGCCGGAAACAAGTCAAAAGAAAGCTTCAACGAATAAATCAAAGAAACAGTGTCTACCAGGGGTATATCGATCGATCGATCGATATACCTAGTCGATCGATCAAGCACGGGTTACGGAGCTTCGGAATCTGACACGCGGTCGATCGACTGGGGATAGTGGTCGATCAACCGAGATTACTGCTGATAGCGAGGAATTTCGTCCTTTAATGCCAAATAATCTGCGAGACCACTTGTTTCGGGGTTCGACAGTCCCGAAGACATTAGGACAAGACCCGAATGCTGATGGGTCAGTCCTGGCTCCGAAGTTCGATCCAATAACGGTTAATGGTTCTCATTTGAGACGGTCTGAGGAAGGGTCAAGCTTCAACAAGGAAAAGGTTGTGGACTTTCGGCCCTAAGTCCACGGATACCGCACACGCGATTTAGAGGAGAGGGCTAAGGTACTTCTTTGACCCCTTACCCGGAGAGGCTAGTGCCGACCAAGGAACAGGTATCTTTCAGCAAATTTGAAAAAGTTATCCGTAGTCTGAATGTACAGGTTCCTTTTCTCGAGTTAGTTAACCAAGTGCCCGCTTATACTAAATTTATGAAACAACTTTTGTCCAAGAAGCGGTCACTTGAAACAAATTGCACACCGTCGCACTTACTAAGGAGTCTTGCTCCTATCTGTCTCACACTGCACCCCTTAAGTTAGAGGACCCGGGCAGTTTTTCTGTTCCTTGCAACATAGGTACCTTCTCAATTGAGAAGGCATTGTGTGATTTAGGGGCTAGTATAAGCGTCATGCCCTTGAGTCTAGCTAGGAAGCTTAAGTTGACCCGGTTTGCTATCACAGACATGATAGTTCAGATGGCCGACCGATCTGCGGTCGATCCTATAGGAGTCCTAGAAGACATACCCGTCCAAATAGGGAAGTTTTTCTTCCCTGTTGACTTTGTTGTCCTTGACATGCCTGAGGATGCCCATATACCGATCATCCTAGGTAGGCCGTTTTTCGCACACGCACACCGGTGCGATTATTGACGTAGGCTCTGGAACTTTGACCTTCAAAGTTGGGAAACATTCTATCATTTTTTCCCAACCTGCTAAAAAGAAGGACCCCATGTGGCCTGTTACTTGTAATACGGTTTCTGAAAAGAAATCTAACTTTGTGCTTCCTGAATTGCCTGTTTCTTTTACTACTCCTGTGCTAACCCCTCCGCCCCAGATTGGGAGCAGAAAGGAGGAAGAATCTGTTGTTTTAGACATTGTAGGAGCTGGTTTGGGGAAGGATGAGCTGCAGGTCACTCTAGCTGCGACAAAGCCTATCATTCAAAGAGGAGGTCTTGGTTGCCTGAGCTATGGAATTGATGAGATAGTTGATGACGAGCCAGTCAAAGCAAAGGAGCCCGACTTGGATTCCGATGAGCCCAAAGAGACCCTTGACTGGGGAGATGATGAGAATGCTGATCCGTTGAGCCATACGGATGCGGAAGCTAAGAAGGGTGCAGCCGCTCAGATAAGCACCATTGAGGCTACCTCTAGTAGCCAGAAGCCGACGAAATGGGCCATACCGTGGTCCTTCTTGATCAACTATTAGTTGATCGAGCTCGTTATAAACTTCATTTTATTTGCTTTGTTAAGACATTTTGTATTGCTTTTGTGTGCGCGAAAACTTCGCATTTTATTTCGCTTGTTTAGGATTCTTAAGTACTTTAGACTTTATTCTGGGTTTTGCGCAATTTTGGGTGCGTATTATTGTGCACTTGCAGGTATTTAGAGCTTGTTAGCTCAAATCATTGAGCAATTACGAAGAAATATGAGGTTGCAGCAGTGTTTTCAATCGATCGACTGGTTCCAGTGGTCGATCAACTGATCTGCAGGTTCCAGGCGACACTGTTCATGTTTACCTGGTCGATCGACTGGGTTAAGTGGTCGATCGACCGCTGCTGCTGCTGTACTTATTCACGACCTCTCCTCTGCTGTGTTTGGTCGATATGCGGACTTAAAGGAGTTTTCTACTCCACTTTACTTTCCGTCCCTTTCCTTATTTCTTCTATTTTCTCAATTGTGCACATATTTACCGCTGCAAAATTGTTTCTCTCAGTCTTGTGCGTGGTATTTTCTGTCTTTCAGGTACTTTTTAGTAGCATGCTGCCATGAAACCTCCTAGCTCACGCTGGTTTGGGGAGGTTTCCTTTGCTGCGCTTCAAGTCTTGTGAGTTCCTGATTTCTTTACCTCATGTCATATTTTAATCCCTTTCTCGCAAATTCCCATTTCTCTTTTCTTCATTATATGATTTTGCACAATGGAGACATTGTGCGATTTGGTTTGGGGAAGGGTTTTGCGTCGCATATCATTTGTTTGCATTCACGTTTAATTTTGTTTTGCATTGTTTTTTTTCATTTCTCTTATATATACAAAATTCCAAAAAATTGAAAAAAATTTCAAACATTTCCAAAAAATTGCACGTTTATTTTAGCATATAGGTCGAGTCGGAACGGTAGTATTTCCATGATGATTTTGCATTTGCACCTGTTTTGCCTGAGCCTTGCTAGATTAACATGTTATTAGTAGAATCGTTTATGCATACCTACGAGTTTTCGTTGAATTACTTGCTGGACTTGAGACTTGACTTAGAAATTTGGCAAGCTACATCATATTTCTGAGATTTAGAGCCTATAACTGGTGACATTCATGACCGGTTTATTTAGGAATGTGAGTAGTACTCCTTATGAGACATGTTTCCTTAATTTGCATAAATATGAACTTGATCTGCTTAATACCTGTATGCATTCGGTTTGTGGTTAGTTGACACATGTGGTAGAGGTTTCCCTTTTTCTCATTTTGCCCATAAGCTCCACACTGCCAAAAATATCCCTTTTTGTCCCATTTACTACATCCTACATTTAGCCTGTCCTTTGTCAAGCTAGTAGTCTGTGTTCTTGGGGTTGTTACTCATTTTTGGTGGCATATGCTCTGTTGAGATGTTATTGGGAAGATGAAATAAAGGAAGGAAAGAAACAAAGTGAAAAGAAACGAAAAAAAAAGATGAAAAAAGATTCGAAAAAGAAAAGAAAAAAAAGAGTTATGTACTGTTCAAAGCAGTCGATCGACTGCCAATTATAATCGATCGACTGAAGATCCGAGAAAGAAATCAATTCGCATAATTTAATCCTTATCTTTTGGCGATTTTTGCTCCCATGTTTCATTTACATTTTATGGGGAGTTTATTGATTTAGTATTTTGGAGATTGTGAGTTTTGTGCTTGCTATAGCACCGTTTCGTTTGATTATGAGCAAGAAGTTGGATGTTGCCATTTGGTTCCGTTTTGGTACTAGCTTGATCACCTGTACCTCCACTTTTCCATAATTGTTTTGCCTCTTCTTACCCTTACCTCACATATCCCATATATACCTCGGCATGTGTCATTGGTCATATGTTTGGTTGGAATGCATATGTACGGTCATAGAGATTTCTTTCATATTTTATTGCTGGCATGTCCTCATAGGTCGTAGTTAGGTGAGAGTCACTACAAAATGAATTCTTTCTATCTTGCATATATTCACCTGTATTTATTGAGTGATTTGAGCGACTCGTGAGAGTCCAATTTGATAAGTCTCTATAGTTGGCGGTTCAGCATGTTTTTAACGACTACATAACTCGTTTGCATGATTCATTTGCTAGTTGATTGTTGGTTGTGCATTAAATTGGTTTAGGCTTCACAGGTTGCATTTCGCTCTGAGATTGAACTCGTTCCATTAGATAATTAGATCGAGTCTAGTTCTTGCTTGGGGACAAGCAAGGGTTCGGTTTGGGGAAGTTTGATGCGTGTCTTTTATATGATGTTTTACATCCCATTTTACACGCATTTCAGAGCTCATTCATGTAGTTTATGCTACATTTCTCCCTATTTCCGTCTACTTCCGTATTTTTGTACATTATTGCAGAAATGTGAAGAATCCAGCGGAAATCGAGCTAAATCCGTCCCCGAGTATCCTGCATTGCATGTGACGAGAAGTATTTGCTTAAGGAACGAGCTTAGCGTGCATTTCAAGGCCCAAAAGACAAATCCACGAGTTTATAGAAGTCAAGTAGCAGCTCGAGCAGTCGATCGACCACCTTTTCTAGTCAATCGACCAACTATCGGGTTACAGAAGCTACTGTTCAATGCTATCCCAGTCGATCGACCACCTACCTTAGTCGATCGACCACACCGCTGTTCCAGGCGTGAATTAAAAGATCGAGGAACTTGAAGCCCATTAAGTTTAGGTTTTGGAATAATTGTTACGTATACTTTCTATATAACGTAACTGAGGATACCTAGTTTGGGGATTCAGTTTTTATTCAGTTTTAATGAAGCTTTATTATCAGAATTTTACATTAAGTTTTAGTTTACTAATTAGGGTTTGGGATATTAATTTGCATTGGATTTTCGTTGTGCTTTCAATAACTCCGTTACATTCCTTCTGCGAAATTCGGTATTCCTTCTGTTCTAATTTCCAGATTATTACTTATTTTCGTCATTAGTATAGAATTGCTAGTTAATTCCCATAGCCAATTTATTGTTTATGTTAATTATTCTCTTTGTCGTTTCAAGCATGAATCCGTTAGTTAATTTATCATTAAAGTTATTGTTTTTACCCTTAGCATGAGTAATTAACTAAATAGATTGTGCTAGGATGTAGGCGAGTTTTAGCGTAGGCGGCAAAGTATTGAACACGGCCTGATTCGCATGTCAGTCGATCGACTGGCATTATCGGTCGATCGACTGACCTCGTGAGGTTACCCTTCGTTTTTTTAATCTTGTATTTGACGAATCGAATGCATGTGACCAGTTAGATGCTTATTTTATGACCGACCCATTAGATCGAAATATAGGGAAAGTTATTTGACCACCAATTAAATCGACTAAACTGTGCTAGGATTGAAAGATAGGTATAGTTTAGACCGTTAGTCACTTCTCAGGACGAGAGTCAGTATTAGTGATATTAAGGACCTATAGCGAGATCGAAAGATGCTATTTGTTAAGAGTGGACCGAGAGGACCTCTTGTTTCCGCCTCACTTGTGTTCGATTTAGACCTATTTAGTATGCTGCCGCTGAAGCTTTAATAAACCGATCATCCTAGTACCCCTTCTTTATCTGTTAAACCGTCTTTTTAGTTTATTATCTTTATTTGTTCTTAGCTATAGACCATCTCAACTCAACCCCCACAATTGTTACCTTAGACTGAATATAAATCAACTAGAATTTACATCTGCCTCCTTGTGGTTCGACCCTGTTACCACTAGCCTAGGTTAGTCTTAATAGGAAATTATAAATCTTATTTTTGATACTCACAACGACGGGTATCAATCTGTATGCATCCCTTTGATTTTAAGGACTATAACGAATTAACAATGATGATACCTAGTCATAAAATAAATTGCATATACAAAAAGATAAAGAGATGAAGAATCAACCTTCGGTCCTAGCAAATTTGGCCTATGAACAATATCACAATGATATTATCCTATCAGTTGCACCCAAGATGCTCCGAGAAATGCCCTTGATTTTGCTAGAATCGATCCAAAAATTAAAATAATTTTTAGGTTTTTCTTTGTGTTTTTCCGATGAGAGAGGAGGCAAAAATGAAAAATGAAAATTAGGTCAGAAAATCCTCTCCCTCACTTCCCTATAAACCGTGTATGAGGGATTGATTAGGGTAGGTTTTGTTTTTCATTTTTCTCGGACCATTTACGAAATAAGGAGTATTATTTCCTTTTTTTTTGTTATTCCAAAAATGTATAAAATGCGTTAAATTGTCATCTAGTGAGGATCGAACCCATGACCTCTTGGTTTGTGTACCCTCACTATTACCACTATGACACATTCAACTTGTTGATATTAAATATAACCGATTACATTTAATTACGAATTAAAAGATTAATTCGTCCAAGCTAACATTACATACATTTAATTAAATATAACTTATTATATTCAATTTACGAATTGACAGTTAATTCGTCTCAACTAATAATTATTAGTTGAGACGAATTAACTGTCAATTCGTAAATTGAATATAATAAGTTATATTTAATTAAATGTATGTAATGTTAGCTTGGACGAATTAATCTGTTAATTCGTAATTAAATGTAATCGGTTATATTTAATATCAACAAGTTGAATGTGTCATAGTGGTAATAGTGAGGGTACACAAACCAAGAGGTCATGGGTTCGATCCTCACTAGATGACAATTTAACACATTTTATACATCAATCCCTCATACACGGTTTATAGGGAAGTGAGGGAGAGGATTTTCTGACCTAATTTTCATTTTTCATTTTTGCCTCCTCTCTCATCGGAAAAACACAAAGAAAAACCTAAAAATTATTTTAATTTTTGGATCGATTCTAGCAAAATCAAGGGCATTTCTCGGAGCATCTTGGGTGCAACTAATAGGAGAATATCATTGCGATATTGTTCATAGGCCAAATTTGCTAGGACCGAAGGTTGATTCTTCATCAAATCAAACATCTACCAATTCTTCATATGATAATTTTAACTGATTAAAACAACATTACGAAAAATAAAAATGGAAATCTCGCATCAAAAAGAACAAACACCGGCTGCAAACATTTTTTTTTTCCAATCGGCATTAACAAAAAAAACAGCCGTGCCCTAATTTTTTTTCGGAAACCCTAAAAGTTTACATACAATTTTTATGAAAATCATCAAAATTAAAATTCGTGGCGTTTGCTCTGATACCACTTGTGGGATTTATCTGTATGCATCCCTTTGATTTTAAGGACTATAACGAATTAACAATGATGATAACTAGTCATAAAATAAATTGCATATACAAAAAGATAAAGAGATGAAGAATCAACCTACGGTCCTAGCAAATTTGGCCTATGAACAATATCACAATGATATTCTCCTATCAGTTGCACCCAAGATGCTCCGAGAAATGCCCTTGATTTTGCTAGAATCGATCAAAAAATTAAAATAATTTTTAGGTTTTTCTTTGTGTTTTTCCGATGAGAGAGGAGGCAAAAATGAAAAATGAAAATTAGGTCAGAAAATCCTCTCCCTCACTTCCCTATAAACAGTGTATGAGGGATTGATTAGGGTAGGTTTTTTTTTTTCATTTTTCTCGGCCCATTTACGAAATAAGGAGTATTATTTCCTTATTTTTGGTTATTCCAAAAATGTATAAAATGTGTTAAATTGTCATCTAGTGAGGATCGGACCCATGACCTCTTGGTTTGTGTACCCTCACTATTACCACTATGACACATTCAACTTGTAGATATTAAATATAACCGATTACATTTAATTACGAATTAACAGATTAATTCGTCCAAGCTAACATTACATACATTTAATTAAATATAACTTATTATATTCAATTTACGAATTAATTGATTAATTCGTCTCAACTAATATTATTTAATCTTCATTAAATAATTGTCTCATCAACACATTGACTAACTGTTTAGTCATATTAGGCATCAATGTGATCATATTTCTATAACCACATCTCTCAAACACATCCTATAGGTGTGACCTTTAGGGACCAGTTGATCACCGCCATCTGTATGATAATAACGTCAAACTTTCTAGCAAGCCAACCGTTATTAGGTAAACGTTAATCAACTGATTAAATATAGGAAGTATACCCTTGTGAACCTGTAAGAGATTTACAAATGTTATCACACTAATTTGTGGAGGACACAAGCTCCAACACTTTTTCCCCAGAAATTGGGTTCCATTGTCACATACTATTTCTGATAGGACTCCATATCTGCAAATAATATTCGTCCTGATGAAGGATATTACTTCTTTTTCGGTTACTTGCCTGAAAGAGTCAGCTTCGATCCATTTGGAGAAATAATGAGTCATAGCCAACATGAATACTTTCTGTCCTAGAGCTACAGGTAACTTTCCTACAATATCCATGCCCCACTTCATGAATGGCCAGGGTGCGGAAATTGAGTGAAGGAGCTCAGATGGCTAATGTATTATTGGTGCATGAACTTGACAGGCTTCACACTTTGAAGAGTATTCCAGGCAGTCAGCCCTCAGTGTAGGCCACTTGTAGCCTGTCCTGAGTACTTTACTTGCCAGGCTCTTTCCACCTTTCTGGTTACCACAATGTCCATCGTGTATTTCTTGAAGTACTTGTTTAGCTTCGTCAAGCTCCAAGCATCTCAGGTATGGTCCATCCTGCGATCTCTTGAATAAAGTGTTATTGATAATAGCATAGGTTGAAGCTCTGATTTTAAAAGCCCTTGCTTCGTGTCTTCCCTGAGGTAAAATTCCTCGGAGAAACCAATTATAGTAGGGTTTGGTCAAAGAATTACTATCCTGATTGACAGGGTTGACTTGTTCAGCCTTGCTGATAGCCAGCTCTAATAAATGAACAATTGGTATTTTATCGAAAACTGCAGGGGTAAAATTTGAACCTAGGCTGGCCAAAGCATCAGCCTGCGTGTTCAGGTCTCTTGATATTTGATCTATATAAAATAAAGCAAATTTAACGGTAAGGTTTTTTCATATTCTAAATACGAAATCATTTTTGCATCCTTGGGCGTATAAATTCCCTTTATTGATTAGCAATTAAAAGTGAATCAGTTTTTACCTTTAGGTTTTGAACACCGAGGTTTAGACATACCTTTAAGCCTGGTATCAGAGCTTCATATTCCGCTTCATTGTTAGTAGCTTTGAATTCGCAGCTTATAGCCTGAGCTATCATGTCTCCCTGTGGCGATTTAAGCACTAATCCTAACCCTGTCCCCCTGGCATTAGATGCCCCATCTATGAACAGAGTCCATTCTTGGTCTGGGGTTTTATTTTCGAATTGATTAACCTCTTTTTCCAGGTCAGGTTCTAGGTTAGGGCTGAAATCAGCCACAAAGTCTGCCAAGGCCTGCGATTTGATCGTTGTATTGGGTTCGAAGGAAATATCATATGTACTAAGTTGAATTGACCACTTGGCCATCCTACCTGATAATTCAGGATTGCGTAGGACAGATTTTATGGGTAGGTTGGTCCTGACTATAATGGGGTGGCTTTCAAAATAGGTGATGCGTGTCCTAAATATGATGTTTTACACCCTATTTTACATGCATTTCAGAGCTCAATTATGTAGTTTATGCTACTATTTTCCCTATTTCCGTCTACTTTCGTGTTTTTGTGTAATATTGCAAAAATGGGAAGAATGCGGTAGAAAATGAGCCGAATCCGTCCTCGAGTACTAGGCATAGGACTTGACGTGAAGTAAAGACTCGGGAAACGAACTTGGTGCGCGTATCGAGGCCTGAAAGACTAATTTACGAGGCTTTTGGAGCAAAGTACCTGTTGAAGCCGTCGATCGACTGATTCCCTTAGTCGATCGACCAGAGCACGGTTCCTAAATCAAATCAGAAGTTACTGTACAGCATCTTTGGTCGATCGACTGGTCCTAGTAGTCGATCGACGACACCACGACTCTGACGAGAAATTAAAAGAACGAGAATTAGAAGCCCATTGCAATTAGATTTTAGGAAATAAGAGTCACTTTAAACTCCTATATAACGTGACCTCATTTATCAGAATTAGGGAGGAGGAGAATTGAAAAAAGACTCTTTTTACATATTCAACTTTATTGTTTCAATTATCATTCATTCATTAAGTTTAGTTTTCAATAAAAGTTCTTTTTGCATTCGGAATTGCTTCCTGCCCTTTTTAATTCGGTAATCCTCTTTTAATTTCAGTTTACTTTAATTCTTTTGTTAGATTAGAATTGATAGAATAGCATCCCAAACCCTTAATTCAATTATTGCCAGTTTATTATTCAATTACGTTAATTATGCCTTCTTTAATTGTTGTTATCAATTTCGTAGTTGTTGTTAAATTTACCATGAGCAGCTAAATTCACCCTGCTAAGATGTGAGGGGATCTGTAGTGTAGACGGCGTAGAATAGGTAGACCTGAGTCGGGGTATGGTCGATCGACTGACCTTGTTGGTCGATCAAATGTACCTGTTGGTCGATCGACCGGCTTAACTGGTCGATCGACTGCATCGTGTTAGATTAGCACCGTTTCAATGTTTTAATTGCAATTTTAACGACGAGACCGAGAGGAGACTTGTTAAATTCTTAGGAATTGACCGGCCCAGAAGATCGAGAGATAGGGAAGGGAAATAAACTAATAGTTAAAACGACTAAATTACGTTAAGATCGAAAGATAAGTAATTTAGGCTTTAGGAATCACTTTTCGGGGAGAGAGCTAGTATTAATGAGACCTAGGGACTAGTAGCATAGGCTGAAAGGCGCTTCTAGGTAAGTTGGACCGACAAGACTTCTTATTTGCCCATCTACATGATTTTTATCAGACTTACCTAGGACTACCGCCGTCGTAGCTACAGTGAACCGATCATTTTAGCTCCCTTTTAGTCATTGTTCACATCCTTTTACTTTATTCACATATTTATTCGCTTTAATTTTAGATTTATTTTATTTTCATTCATTAGTTATAGCTCAAAATCAAACCCCCCCATCACTTATAGACTAAATACAGGCAACTAATAATTCCCTACCTCCATGTGGTTCAACCCTGCTTACCACTAGCTTCTGTTAGTAGTATTTAGGTTATAAATATTATTTTTGATATTAAAGCGACGATATCAAATTTTGGCGCCGTTGCCGGGGAGAGCGTAAATTTTTAGTTGTTTTAATTTTAGTTTTTGGTCTCAAGGAGCATCCGTTCCTTGAGGCAGTATTTATCTTCTTCTTGTAGTTTCTTCTTATATGCAGGTCACATTGCGCTAGACAGAGACTATTAGAGAACTTATTTCAGGAGGAAGGCTTGAGTACGCCTGATAGATGGAGAGCAGAAGCATAGTGCATCATTCTGGGCCTAAAGTTTAGGATATCCCAAAGGGATACGCTCTCCCAGCTGGTACAGATGGTTCCTTTGAGCCCCGTCCTTCGCATATATATTTAGTGGAGAGGAACCAATTTAGTGGAGCTGCAGATGAAGACCCAGCAAAGCATATGGAGGTTTTCATTGACTCTGTCTGTTCTATTCCTCTACTAGAGGGCGTGACACAGGATCAGATCAAAGAAACTTTGTTTCTCTTTTTGCTCCGAGAAGCTGCTAGGGAGTGGTATAGGGATTTGAATAGAGAAGCTTTGGGTATTACTGATTGGAATTCATTGGCTCTAGCTTTTTACAAGAAATACTTTTCACCGTCCAAGACAAATGCAATTAGAGCCCAAATTACAAATTTTAAGCAGTGGCCTGATGAGGAATTTCACGAATCTTGGATCAGATTTAAGAAGCTAGTCCGCTCTATTCCACACCACGGTTTTCAGCAGTGGTATTTGTGCAACCAGTTCTACATTGGGTTGTACGATGACCACAGGGGTATTCTTGATGCAGCAGCTAATTGCCGGTTCCAAAACAACATTGATGATAATAAGGGTTGGAACACAATTGAAGAGATGGCCACACACCATGCAGAATATGGTAATCCTAGGGGTAACACACGGTTGAGCTCGAATGATAACAGTGCTATCCTGGCACAATTGGAGGCTATGAGTGTCAGATTTGATATGCTGGAGAAGAAGCAGGAGGAATTTAATTTTGAACAACATTATATGCCTCCTTATGTAGCTCCACCACTACCCACTCCGCCGCAGCAACTATTAAATAATGAAGTTGCAGAGTTAACAAATTTAGTGCAGTTACTTATGGTGGAAGTGCAGAAAAGTAATGCTGCGAATGCGGCCTCAATCACGGAGCTGAAGTCTCATTTAGCTAACTTAGACAAGAATGCAGCTGAAATTCTGGGTCAATTTCTTTCTCTGAATCAGCGTATAGAAACCGTACATGCAATGACGCTGAGGAGTGGGTCTACCCTTGATGGGCCCACTATGGTAGAAGGTGTTTCCGAGGGATACGTGGTTGAACCAACTGGAAAAATGACTGAAACAGCGAAAAGTAACAAATCAGAAAATACGAACAGCAGCATAGGCAGTCGATCGACCGCTTCCAGTCAACAGTGGCGAGTTTCTGATTTTTCTGGAAAATCTGAAGAATTGAGCAACAGCGATGTTGGTCGATCGATTGACCACATTGGTCGATCGACCAGCTATAGTCCTTCAGTGAAAGTTTCTGATTCTGCTGAGAATTTTGGGGAAGAGGAGATTAGTCGATCGACTGACCTACATGGTCGATCGACTGAAGATGTTGCTGACAGCGAGCCTTTCCGTCCTCCTTTACCTGATAAGTTGAGGGAATTTTTGTTCAAAGGTAAGACGACCCCGCAATTTTTGAAGCAAGCTCCCAATGTTGAGAGGACGATTCTAGCTCTGAAATATGACCCGGCAACGGTCAATGGTTCATTCTTGACTCGGTCTGAAGAGGGTTCGAGCTATAACAAAGATAAAGTAGTGAACTTTCAGCCCAAATCCACTGATGCTAGTATGCATGATATTGAGTAGAGGGCCAAGTTACTTCTGACGGCCCCATATCCAGAGAGACTAGTGCCTTCGAAGGATCAGGTATCTTTCAAAAACTTTAAAGTTGTTGTTAGAAGTTTGAATGTTCAGGTTCCTTTTCTAGAGCTAGTTAATCAAGTACCTGCTTATATGAAATTCATGAAGCAATTATTGTCTAAAAGGCGGTCACTTGATAAGGTCGAGTCAGTTGCTTTAACTGAAGAGTCTTCTTCTTATTTGACTCACACTGCTCCTCACAAGTTAGCTGACCCTGGTAGTTTTTCTGTTCCTTGCAAAATTGGTACCTTCTCAATTGAGAAGGCATTATGTAATTTAGGAGCTATTATCAGTGTTATGCCTTTGAGTCTAGCTAGGAAATTGGGATTGACTAAATTTGCGGTCACAAATATAACAGTGCAGATGGATGATCGTTCTGCGGTCCAACCAATAGGAGTCTTAGAGGATATTCCTGTGCAGATTGACCGATTCTTTTTCCCGGTTGAGTTTATTATTTTGGACATACCAGAGGATGTTCAGATCCCAATTATATTGAGTAGACCATTTTTGCACACTGCTGGTGCAAAAATTGATGTAGGGAATAAGAATCTCTCCTTCAAGGTGGGGAAGCAGTCAATTTTTTTTGCCGAAACCCCCAAAAAGAAGGACGCTATGTGCCCTGTAACTTGCAATGTTGTGTCTGATAAGAAATCCTATGTTGTGTTACCTGACATTCCGGCTTTAGTACCTGTGCCTATTCCTGTTATAACACCTCCGCCCCAGATTAGGAGCAATATGGAGGAAGATTCTTCTGTTTTTACTATTTCAGGAACTAGTTTGGGGAAGGAAGAACCACCTGTTGTTCCAGTTGTGAAGGAACCAATTACTCAGAGAGGTGGATTGGGATGTCTTAGTTACGGCACAGATGAGGAACCGGAGGAGAGCCCAACGAAGCAAGAGCCGAGGAAAGTGTCGGAGTATGACTTAGAGTTCGATGAGTCGGATGATCCAAGAGCTTGGGAGTTGCTAGAGCTGGAAATGACCCGCTGAGTATTCCAGATGTTGGAGTAGAGTGGAGACTGTCGAGGAGATTAAATCGTGGAGGGAACTTCCTATAGCCAGAAGCCGTGGTCGGAACTATTCCACAGCTTGGGTGGATTAACTATTCATTTCATAGGCTTTTAAAGACCAATTTATTGCGTTTTAATACTATTTGCTGTTTTGGTTTGCGCGAGACTTCGCTTTTATTGTTTTGCTTAGGATTCTATAGACTATAGACTTTGCATTTGGGTTTAGCGCAATTTTGGGCGCTGTATTTATGTGCAATTTTCAGGTTTTAGACCAAGTTAACTCAATTTATTGAGTTAATTCGAAGGAAGTACTGTTTCGTCAAGTAAGTCGGTCGATCGACCAGTACCAGCGGTCGATCGACCACTATTGCTGTTGTACCTGTTTCGCGATCATTTCCCTGCTGTGTTTGGTCGTTTTGCGGAGCACGACAGGGAGTGCGTTATGGTGGCACTACTGGCTACTGAAACCTCCTAGCTCACGCTGGTTTGAGGAGGTTTCCTTTTGCTGCGCTTAAAGTCTTGTGCGTTCCCCATGTTTCCTTCATGTCTTTTTAGTTAATATTATCGCAAATTCCCATTTCCCTTGATTATTTTCTCATATGATTTTGCACAATGAGGGCATTGTGTGATTTGGTTTGGGGAAGGGTTTTGCGTTGCATTCATTCTGCTTTGCATTCACGTTTACATTTTTGTCTTGCATTGTTGTTTATTTTCCTCTTATATACAGAAAACCCAAAAAATTGAAAATTTTCAAAAAATTCAAAAAAATAATTGCACGTTTATTTTAGCATGTAGGTCGAGTCGGAACGGTAGTATTTCAATGATGACATTGCATTTTCAGCTGTTTATTCTTAAGCCGTGCTTAATTGACATGTTATTAGTAGAATCACATATGCATGTCTACGAGTTTTCGTTAAATTATTTGCTGAATTTGGAACTTGACTTAGATTTTTCGCAAACTACTTATATATTCTGAGTTGTAGAGCTTTATAACTGGTTTCATCCATGACCAGTTCATTTAGGAATGTGAGTAGTACTCCTTATGAGACATGTTATATCAATATGCATAAATATGAACATAATCTGCTTAATACCTGTATGCATTCGGTTTGTGGTATGTTGACACATATGGAAGAGGCCACCCCTTTATTCATTTTTCCCATAAGCCTCACACTGCCCAAAATAGCCTTTTTGTCCTATTAACTACATCCTATATTTAGCCTGCCCTTGTCAAGCTAGTAGTTTTAGTTTTTGGGATTGTTACTTCATTTTTGGTTGCATATGCTCTTATTGAGATGATATTGGAAAGACGAGAAAGGAAAAGTTGAAAGAAAGATGAGAAAAGAAAACAAAAAAAGAGAAAGAGAAAAAAAATCACATGATCGAATCTTCATTAGTTGGTGATTTTATATTCCCATGTTGCGATTAATATCATTTGGAGAATTAAGTTTGTATGGAGAATGTGAGATTTGTGCTTACTGTTAGCACCACTTTATTATTTAATCTTGAGCAAGAAGTTGGGATGTTTCACTAATTTGGTTTACCTTAGTAGTTGCTAGTTTGCCTTTTAACTCCTTTATCCAAATTCATTTTAGCCCCTTCTTACCCATAGCCTCAAGTATCCAAATTTAGCTCGGCATGTGTCATGGTCTTTTATGGTTAGAGTGCATATGTATGGTTGTAGAGATCATTTTCATATTAGATTGCAGGCATGTTATTATAGATCGTAGTTAGGTGAGAGTCATTACAAAATTACTTCTTTCTATATTTTACATATATTCACCTATGCATTCAACCAACCAAGATCGATCAGTAGAGGCCGCTACCGCGGGCGGGATTGGGTGTCTGATTAAAGGGCTTCCCAGTACGTACCTTCACCTCTTACTCAGAAACTTTGGATAGTGGACGACCTTATCCAGGGCATACGAGAGTCATTCTAGAGATAGGATGCTAAAGAGGGACGATTTCCTTATCTTTAGTACCTATGTCAAACGCTGCTTTGTGCTTCGATTTGACCGAGGTATAAAAAGGATTTTGAACGGGTTCCAAGCATCTCACAAATGCTTGGTGGCGACTCCGAACATCTCTAATCGTTTCGAGACCTTTACCGAGACGAAACCGACCGATCTAAAACGATCCGGTCGAAAGCATTTTTACGCCGCCGAGCGTGGCTTTCAAAAGACCGCTATACGTCCACATATTGGCTTGGCGTGTAGGTGGCTATGTTCACGAATTGGCGACTCCGCTGGGGAAAAACTAGGACACTTATGTCTCTGTGATCCCTAGATGGTAAGACTCGAACGAGGTCTTGGTTGGAAAGCATTAATTGATATTACGGTCACGGTCGGGTTCCTTGTCCGGGCCCACAACCTAACCTTCATCGACCAACTGACTCGTCTCGTCGGCGTGAGTTTTCTCATCTCCGCGTTTCGAATACCGATTGAGTCAAGCATACCATTGACGTCACACATTTCTGTTTCGTCAAAGAGCTTTCATCACTTTCGAGCACGAGGCTAGGGCACCCTCCTTACACACTTTGTTTGGATTGGTATCCCTCTCGCAAATCGGGGTTTGATTGCTTGGTGTGTAACCCACCCTTATAAGCCAAAACCCGTGTCAGCATAATGCATAATATAATGAACTGTGAGTGCTTATGTCCTACTTGATCATAAGTCCTTCCGTGTTATTTTCAAACATTCAAAATCACCCTTTTTTGCGCCGTTATAATGGCCGTTTCAAATCTCGGTCTTTCGCCGACCGTTGCACGCCTTTCTAGGCCTTCGTAATGACGATTTTCAAACTCGGTTTTTAAAGCCATTTCAACACGCCTTTCTAGGCCGTCGTAATGACAATTTTCAAACCCGGTTTTTATAACCAATTCAACACGCCTTTTTAGGCCGTCGTAATGACGATTTTCAAAATCGGTTTTTATAACCATTTCAACACGCCTTTCTAGGCCGTCGTAATGACGATTTTCAAACCCGGTTTTTATAACCATTTCAACACGCCTTTCTAGGCCGTCGTAATGACGATTTTCAAACTCGGTTTTCTACAACCATTTCAAGTCACCTTTTTATGTCGTTATAATCGCCGCGTCTAGACACGGATTTTAACCCGTTTCGTGCCGACAATGGCTCTTTCAAAACCCGAGAAAAGCACGCACCCTTTTCTCGAGACACTTTTGAAATCCCGAGGACCATGCACCGTTCCTGAGACCTCTTCAAACATTTCAAACTCAATTTTCAAAACATACAATTTTGAATTTCAAAAACCGTCTTGGGAAACAATACACTGTTTTCCGAGCCGATTCAAACTCAAAACCGTCTTTTGCAAATAAACTTAAGACAAACCTTTCAACTGACCGACTTGCGGAGATCTCTATCTTCAGAAGCCTTCCGCAAAGTGACAAATGAATCTTTTTGAAAATTTCTATTTTCGGAAACTTCAGTCCACCATTCCAATTCCACCTCGTGTCTATCGAGTCGAAGCAAACGTACTTATGGGTCTTTACTTATGAGTCGTCTCACCACAAGACCCGTCCAATGGCGTCACGCCGTTATATTGGACTCGTGTCAAAAGTTCGGTCAACACCGTCACGTCATAAATCGTGTCAGCACTGAGGAACCACACACGGTCACCCTCGTCTTGTTGAGTCTAATCTTTGTCTAATCCTTTGTGTTGTCTGCGTTCAGTCTTTGAATCGTGTCGGATTGAGTTGTAATGTGAGCCGTTTTTCTGCTTCAGAGCCATGGCCCCGTCTTCAACTTCGTCTGTCAACAGCAACAACAATGATAATAACAGAGATGTCACGACTAAACAGCTAGCCAGCCTGCTCACCGCTCTTAAGGTCACCCTGGATCGCGTCGAGACTCGTATCGACGCCCTGGAAAATAAAGAAACTGGAGAACATAATGCTCCGCCTCTGACTGAAACTGAGAAGAGGCTAAAGCTCTTGGAAGAACAGCTCCTAGCCCGGGGTAATAATATCCATCTTGAGAATAACCGAAGGTTTGAACCTGGCCATTAAGGTTCGAACCCGCTCAATCATATTCGTGCCTTCAAAGACTACATGGCCATTAAGGGGGTCAAACAGGAACTTTTCACCTGGATCTTTCCGTCCTCTCTGGAACCGATCCCTCGCTAATGGTACTACTCCCTTGATCCAAAAAACCTTACTACTTGGGATGAGGTCGCAGTTGAATTCGCCAAATAATATGCTGACAATGTTGAAATCCAAGTCAATACCCGTACCCTTGAGGTCCTAACCCAGAACGATAAGGAGGGGTTCACCGAGTTCTTAACCCGTTGGAGGAGGGTGAGTACTCAGTTGGTCAGTAAGCCGAGTGAATCAACTTTGATGGAAAAGTTCGTCAACAATCTCTGCCCAGTGTACGCCAACATACTAAGGTACCAAAATATTAAGACCTTCCAGGATCTGCAAATTCTGGGAACACACATTGAAGATGACCTCCGGAAGGGCGTCTTGGCCAAGACCACTGGCAGAGGCTACCAGGGGTCCACCTCAACCGGGTCTCGTCCCTATGGTTAAACAAACAAAATTGATAAGGTCAACCTCGTTGAACCATCTGCTAAGATAGCTGAGTGCCCCCAGAGAGTGTTCACTAATATAGGGTCAACTTATGCAAGTGCTCTAAAGAGGCTCATGGATCAGGGGAAGCTACAACCAATCGGACCCACCCCGGATCCGACCGATGCTAAGAAATCCCGCTTCTGGAACCCCCATGCCTATTGTCAGTACCATCAAGGGAAGGGACATGAAACTGAAACCTGCTTCAAACTCAAACACATCATCCAAGACATGATTGAGAAAGGGGATTTGCCTTTACCCTAGCCGACTAAGCCAAACAACAAAACAAATCCTCTGGGAATCCACGCCATCTCCAACGATGAGCTAACTTTGGACTGCTCACACCTCATCCTGCCAGTGGATGACGAGGTGAATGCCTTGGAGAAAGAACCATCACACGGGGTATTCGTGTTCAGTGCCGCCACAATGCTCACTATGTTTCAACAGGTTGAGGAAGCCATAGCCAGTCTCTCCGAAAGGATCACCCGACTTGACGATGCCTACCGTCGACTTATCTTCAATCCTCCGCCACCACGCCTGAGGGAGAGTCCCCCGAGCGCCCAAAACTACCCTCACCAGGATGGATTGCTCCCGTGACCATTTTGGCATGCACCTCACAATAATCACCCTCACAATAATCAAACCCACAAAAACTACCCTCACAAAAATTACCCTCACAGAAATATCCCTTACAAAAACTGCCCGCCGAGGAATACCCCTCCAAGGTGCCTTCGAGATCCTGAAATCAATGGCATGTGGAGAAATGATGTTGAAGATGTCTAACTTGTCCCAGAGAAAGAGAAACGGGCGAAAGAGATCGGTCACCTTACCCGGTCCGGACGCCCCTATTTGAATCCGAACAATCCAACGGTCGTTCCAACAACGAACGACCAAGTCATCCCGGACGTAGACACTCAACCAAAGGCTCCTCAGAATTCAATCCTTAACAGCTTCAGAAGGCAAAATCCGAGATCTCAATTTGTCAACTAATCGCGACATCCTTTGAGCATCGACAGGCTTTGCTGCAAGCCTTGAGGAAATTAACCGTGCCCTCCACCTCTTCCCCTTAAGAAATAGTGGCGCACATGACAAGGGATGCCCCTGATTTGAACAACCCAGTCGTCTTCTCCGACGAAGATATCCCTCCCTTCGGAGCCAACCATAACCTTGTCATGTACATTACCGTGCAATGTCTCAGGAAGAATGTGCCCACGGTCCTTGTAGATGACGGATCCGCAGTAAATGTCATTCCCCTCAAGACTGCTCACAAGATGAGTATTAAGGAAGCTGATTTGGTCGCAACAAATCAAGGAGTACGCGCCTACGACGGCACTCGCCGCAAGGTCGCGGGGCTTATCACTCTGACTGTCGCAACTGGACCACTGGAAAGACAAACCAGTTTTCAGGTGGTCGACATGGACGCCTCTTTCAATATGCTCCTGGGACGTCCCTGGATTCACGCTGTTAAGGCAGTTACCTCAACTCTCCACCAGAAGATCACGGTCCCCTTCGACGGGAAAACAATCACAATCCCTGCTTCCCCGATCAAAGTTGTCATGAGAAAGGGAATAGCCTCCCAGACCATTGAGGAAGATAATAATGAAATGTGGAGATTCCAAGCTGTGAATGCCATAACTGATGAATCTACACCCTTTGATTGTGACCCATTTGCTAATCTCACAGTCAACCACATCATGATGGGCCAGGGTTACTTCCCGGGTCTACCACTTAATCCAGTAAAGAGCACCTTACCTCCCTTGAAACAGGCTAAGGTCTCCAACATTCCCTTCGGACTGGGATACGAGCCTACCGATGAATATATCCAGGAGATGAACCTCCTAGTTCGAAAACGCAAGAAGCACGCGGTTATCCTCCGTCCCAATCATCTGACCCTCAATGGATACTTTGTCCCCGAGGGAGAATCAGAGCTCTACCATGGCTTTCCGGAGCCGATCTATGACCCTGTGGCCATGACCAGGTACCCGGGTGTGGAAGTCTTCCAGGACTGCTACTTCATCCCCGACAACATCGAAGCTGCTTCAACCGAGTCTAAGCCATCGTCATGCCTCGACGGACAAGCTGTCACTCTCCTCTTTGGAGAATATAACATCAAGCACCTCGACTATGATTACATCATCAACATCGCCCTGAAGGACAATCAATTCGACCCAACCGCCTTGATCTCCGACACTGATCCGGAGAAAGCTACACAGGGCTGGAGGAACACCGTCAAGTGGACTGATTGCCAAGGCCGTATTCTCAAGATCACAACTGGAGAAAGCCCTATGTTCAAGGAGGGAAGTGAAGAAGAATCTGAGTTTGAGTCGGAGTCAGAGTCTGTCATAGCTCCTAACACTCCTGATGTCCCAGTCAAGGTCCCCTTCCCACTATTTTACCACAAGGTCGTGGCTGATGCAGAGGCTGAGTCTACTAGGGTCACCCCCACTCCCAAGAAAGGTGACAACCTGAAGCCTGTTCCAGGGGCCACCTCCTCTGCTGCGTCGCCTCTGACTGACCACGAGATGCCTGTACTCTCCGAGCTTTTCGCTTGTGTCAACTTATTGAACGCTAAGTTTTCTTATGACTCGTCTCAATTTAACTGCAATGCAATTCTGAATGACTATGAGGAATTTGACTTGAGTGACTACCCACCTCACCTAGCCAAAGAACTTGACAAACGAGAAACTAGAACCCCCATCATTGAGGAAACCGAACCTATTAACGTAGGAACCGACAACACACCTCAAGAACTTAGGATAGGGACAACCCTGGACCCCTCGGAAAGACAACAGTTCATTGACCTTCTCCACGAATACAAGGACGTGTTCGCCTGGTCCTACAGAGATATGCCCGGGATTGACAGGAAAATTGCAGAGCATTGGATACCCGTTATGCCCGGAGCCAAACCTGTGAAACAGAAGCTACGCCGGTTGCGTCCTGAATGGGCCCTGAAAATCAAGGAAGAAGTGGATAAACAGTTCAAGGTCGGTTTCATCAAAGTGTCTAAATACTCCGACTGGGTGGCCAACATTGTGCTCGTACCGAAGAAACACGGAAGAATTCGGGTTTGTGTCGACTTCAGGGATCTGAACAAGGCGAGTCCAAAGGACGACTTCCCTTTGCCACATGTTGACATTCTGCTGGACAATACTGCCGAGCATGCTCTCCTATCATTTATGGACGGGTATGCTGGGTACAACCAGATTAAAATGGTTGAGGAAGACATGCACAAGACTGCATTCACTACACAGTGGGGTACATATTGCTATACGGTCATGTCCGTCGGCCTCATCAATGCCGGAGCAACCTATCAAAGACCTGCTACCACCCTCCTACATGATATGATGCACAAGGTGGTAGAGGTATATGTCGATGACATGATCGACAAATCAAGAGAACGAGACGGCCACATCAACGCGTTCGGAAATTCTTAGCTCGTCTACGGAAATACAACATGAGACTAAATCCTCAGAAGTGTGCATTCGGGGTCATCTCCGGAAAACTCTTGGGACATGTCGTCAGCAAAAGAGGCATTGATATTGATCCAACCAAAATCAAAGCCCTTCAGCAAATGCCTCGGCCTAGGAATGAGAAGGAGATTCAAGGATTTCTTGGTCAGCTCCAATACATCAGCCGCTTCATTGCCAAGCTCTCCATGATTTGTGAACCAATATTCAAGAAACTTCGCGCCTCCGATGACACCGATTGGGATGACGATTGTCAAAAGGCCTTCGACAGGATAAAGGAAAGCCTATCCAAACCTCTTGTCCTCATGCCACCTCAACCGGGGATTCCTCTATCCCTGTACCTAACTTTTACCAACACAGCAATGGGAGCTATGCTAGCACAAACAATCGATGGCGAAGAACGAGCCATCTACTACATCAGCAAAAAGTTCATTGAGTACGAGACAAGGTACACCCAATTGGAAAAGACATGCCTTGCCCTAGTATGGTCAACAAAGAAGCTGTGGCATTACATGCTCAGCTTCACGGTCCATATCTACTCCAAGATGGACTCGGTCAAATACATCTCCGAAAACCCCGTACTAAACGAAAGGCTGTCTAGGTGGACGCTTATGCTGTCCGAGTTCGATCTCAAGTTTGTACCCCTTAAGGTTATCAAGGGAAGAGCAGTTGCCGATTTCCTAGCAGAGAATCCCGTCATTGAAGATCCAACGGCTGATACATGGTCACTTCCTGACGAAGACATCCTTTGTGCCAATTCCGACGCATGGGACCTATACTTCGACGGTCCATCTAATATGAGAGGCTTCGGGGTAGGAATCCTTCTAATATCACCGGAGGGAGAACATGTACCGATCTCGGTCAAACTAGACTTCGTCGTCACCAACAATGTCGCTGAATATGAAGCATGTCTTATCTGCCTGCAAGCAGCCATCACACTTGCCATCAAGAGACTGAGGGTCCACGGCGATTCCTCACTCATCATCAATCAGGTGTCCGATTATGGAAAATCTGATCTAACAGTTTAGCTCCCTACCGAACAAAGATCAATCAAGAGGCCGAATTCTTCGACCAAATCGACTACTTCCACTTGTCGCGAGAGTAAAATAAATTTGCTGATGCCCTGGCAAAACTTGTCGCGCTCGTCAACATATCTGACGACATGACATCGATGCCCCTATATGTCGAGAGAAGGAGCGAGCCAGCCCACATTTGTGCCATCAAGGACGACGAGGAAAGCCGTGATGAACCTTGGTACCAAGCCATCCTCAACTACAAAACCAAAAACGAATTCCCTCCCAACTCTGATCAAAGAGGACAAAGAGCCATCCGTTTACTTGCATCACAATTCGTGATAAACCAAAATCAACTATACAAAAGAACACCCCAAGGAATTCTCCTCCTTTACATTGACCATCACAAAGCCAAAAAAGTCATGGGAGAGGTCCACGACGGAGAATGTGGCCCTCACGTAAGCGCAATGATGCTTACCCGAAAAATCATGCGGCTAGGTTACTACTGGACCACCATGGAAGCCGATTGCCGTAACTACGTCAAACATTGCCACAATTGCCAAATCTTTGCCAACATACAACACATACCACCATCCCTTTTATACACCATGACATCACCCTGGCCTTTCTCAACTTGGGGCATCGACATCATCGGGAAAGTTAACCCGGTGGGCACCAAAGGGCATTGCTTCGTCCTCGTCGCCATCGACTACTTCACCAAATGGGTAGAAGCGCAGTCATATGCAGTCTTGACCGCCAAACAAGTGGCCAAGTTCATCCAAAACAACATCATCTGCCGGTATGGGGTACCCCATAAAATCATCAGCGATCAAGGCTCTCACTTCCGGGCGGAAAGTCAGGCCTTGCTGGACAAATACAAGATCAAACGGCATCGATCATCCTCCTACCGTCCCCAAACTAACGGAGCGGTGAAGGCAGCGAACAAAACTCTTGTCACCATTATCAAGAAAATGCAAGACAACTACCGCGATTGGCCGATCAAACTCCCATTCACACTCTAGGGATACCGAACCTCCATTCGAACACTGACAGGCGCCACACCTTTCTACCTAGCATACGGTATGGAGGCGGTTCAACCGGTAGAGTAAGAGGTCCCTTCTCTACGCATCCTACTGGAGAGTCAAGTCCCTAAGGTGGAATGGACCCGTCGAAGGTACGAGCAACTCACTCTTCTAGACGAACGGCGACTCAACGCCTTGCACAACGTCCAACTACACCAACGATGTATACAACGGGCGTTTAACAAGAAGGTCAAACCCAGGAAAATCAAGGAGGGCGACTTGGTCCTCAAGTCCGTTCGAGCACCGCTTGTAATACTACGTATTTATGAGTCTCTGGGTACTCTATCGAGTAGGCCTTACTCTGTCGAGTAAGGGTGAGTTGCAGTTTAAAATAGTTTTTGACATGTTAGGTACTCGATCGAGTAACGTGGATACTCGATCGAGTAAGGGGGCACTCGATCGAGTACCTTAGCTACTCGATCGAGTAGCCGGTTTACGGGGGGTGATTTCTCGGGTTTTGTTAATAATGCGATTAGAGTATATATTACTTCCGTCATTGTTCTTTAAACACTTTTTAAAACCTAATCACTGTGAGAAGAAAAATCAAACTACGTCATTCGCTTTAATCGCATTGTTGGCAAATCCCGGAGCTTGAAAGGTCGGATTTTATCTTTCTTGATATCTTTGTGATCCTTGCGTCGAGGGTAAGACCTACGTACCGTTTTTATAATGTTTTCTTCAAGTTAGTTAAACCCTAATTTGGGGATTTGGGGGTTTTGTTGTTTTGTATGATTGGTAGTGATTATATGTTAGTATGTTAGGAGGAGGATTCGTAGAGGAAGCGTTTTGATATTTGCTGTGAGATCGTCTGATTGTGTTGTGCTTTCCAGGTAGGGTTTCCCTACTCAGTATTAGTCCCATAATGCTTTGTTGGTGTTGTGTAATTGCTGATTATTATCGTATTGGTTTTATGACGGTTGTTGATTGATTGTTGTTGATGGTTGTGATTGTTTGTCTCTGGTTCTCGAGATGCGTTCTCGGCTGAGTGGAGTCACTTGCGGGAGTGGCTTCACGCCCTAGTTTTGCTCTTCGTGGAGCCCGCCACGGAAGGGGATGTGCACATTAATGGGACAGGGTTATCGCTCGTTATGATAAGCGGGGATTTGGTAGGTACGGCTGCGGTCCCCCATCGGGCGTGGTGGTCCGGTGGACGATCGGTGACGGAGATTGATTGGAGTGGGTGATTGTGTGTGACTGTTTGAGTTGTGTTGATTCTTTATCGTTGGTTTTAAAAATTGTGTGATTAGTATCGACCCGTTTAATGTTTTAAAACTGTGGTGATCCGTTCGGGGATGGTGAGCGATTATTGAGCGGTATGAGTCGAGTTCTTTGGGATAGCTGGGATGTGCCACGGCCTCGATGATAGAAGTCTTCCGCCGTAGCTAGTAGTTTAATAAACATTTCGATTAGCGATTAGACAATTTGGTTTTGAGACATGTATTTGTACTTTTGGTTTTGGTTTTGAGATTGTAACCTTTCGCTATAGTATTTCTATTTAAATGTTTTTTCATTATTGTTTATTTGATTATCATTGCCTCGGGTAACCGAGATGGTAGCATCCTTATACCTGGGTGGTCCTGGTAAGGCACTTGGAGTATGGGGGTGTTACAAAATGGTATCAGAGCGATGATCCTGAAACCTGTAACCAATGAACCTAATGAATATAGGGAGTCAATTAAAATGAACCCGGGGTAAAGGTTGTATGAGCTAATGCAAAGGCTTGGAAGACGTCCTAAAGTCGCGAAATCGCCCTAAAATTTTGAACCGGTCACATGGGGGGTGTATGTCAAGGTCGTATATGTTGTTTGTTAGCTTGTGTATTGATGTGATGAAGTTTGTTGTAATTGTTGGATGTTTGGAGTAGGAGGTTGAGTTTGTGAATGAAAGGTTGATGAAGTATATAGAATTGTTGTTTGAACATGAAGCATGTTGGATGTTTACTATGTGGCGTTTGATAACATGATATAATCGTTTTGTTGATCGTATGAAAAGCTTGGTAGAATCGCATGCTTAACTATAGTATAATGTTGAGTTTATAAAGTTATGTAGTATGTTAGGATATGATATAGCATGCGGGTAGCATATTCGAGTTAGCATGACTTGATCGAGTGAGTCTGACTCGATCGAGTGGGTATTTGACGTTTTTGCAACCAGAATCGTGTTTTTGGGCATTCGATCGAGTACCTCGGGCACTCGATCGAGTAGGGGGTCACCCGATCGAGTAGCTGTGCTACTCGTTCGAGTATGTTAGAGATCAGAAGGTCTGTTTGGGGTCTGATATCGAGGCACTCGATCGAGTATGGTGGGCACTCGATCGAGTATGGTGGGCACTCGATCGAGTGTGTTCTGGGCAGTCCGCTTTCGTGTTTTGAGGTTTTAGTACGTATGTTTATGTCTACCCTTTCTTATATAGTTTCAAGATGCCGCCCAAGAGAAACGCTTATTATGCGAGAACTGAGACCATGAACATAGATGATGTCGTTAAGATGTTGGAGCATCAAGATGCTCTTACTGAGGCTTTAAAAAAAGTGGGAAAGGACAAGGAGGTTGATCACTCTAAGATCAGTCTCTACATAGTGAGGTTCAACCCAAAGAGTATAAGGGGACCGGGGAACCAAACCTTCTTGACAACTGGTATCGTGAGATGGAGAATATACTAGACCTGGTTCACTGTCCTGATGAGATGAGAGTAGAGCAAGCTGCGTTCTACCTGAGGGAAGCAGCTGGCAAGTGGTGGGATAAGGTGAAGGTGAGTGCTAGGGAGATGTATGCGAACCAGGGCTTACGTGCTATACCTTGGGAAGAGTTTCGGAGGGCTATGAGGAAAGATTTTGTACCGGAGCATGTGAGGAGTAAGCTGAAGGAGGAGTTTGATGGGTTTAAGATGACATCTGATATGTCAGTTGCTGAGTACTATAAGCAGTTCAATGAGAAGTCTAGGTATGCTGAGGATATGGGTTTGAGTGAGGAGAACCTAGCGCTGAGGTTTGAGAGGGGGTTGACTCCTAAGATCATGGATAAGCTACCTGTAGGAGTCCTTACTGATGTTAAGGAAGCTTATGAGAGGGCTGGGAGAGCTGAGAAGTTAGTGGAGATGGCTCAAGAGAGAGTGGGTGTTGAGAAAAGAAAGGCGGAGAGTGAGGGTGGAGGCCAATCTAGTCACAAGAAAGGAAACCACAATCAAGCTAAAGGGTTTTCTTCTGGGTCAGGGTTCAGTGCTGGGGCTTCCTTTGGGCGTGGCCGTATGAGTGGTAGTGGTAGTTGGGGGATGACCTGCTATGGCTGTGGCGGTATAGGCCACAAGAGACATGAGTGCACGAGTATGCCTGGAGCTTTTCAGGGATCGGCTCGGGGGAGCTATTCTCAGGGACCTGCACAGAGTTATGCGAGCAATAGACCGTGTGGGTCATGGTCTAACCGGGGAAGTCAGAGCTATCAAGGTGGAGGTAACCGCAATGGCGGTAATTCTTATCAGAAACCAGCTACGAACAACAACAACAACCAGGGGTCGGGTGCTAAGCCGACCACATCAGCCAGTACTGTCCAGGGAGGTGGACAGAAGACCAGTGGAAAGCTGTTCATGATGGACAAGAAAGCAGCTGAGGAGGATGCACATGTTATCACTGGTACTTTTCTTGTTAACGGTGTTCATACCTTTGTTTTGTTTGATTCGGGGGCATCTCAGTCGTTTGTATCTTCGAGTTATGTTAAACGGTTGGGTATGAGGGTATATGAGTTTGTAAGTGAGAATGTTTTTATACCTTCGGGTGAGTCTATATCATGTGGGAGGTTGTTTAGAGATGTGTCTATGATAGTTGGGCAAGTTGATCTACCTGTAGACTTGCTAGAGTTTCCTTTTGACGGTTTTGAGATGATAGTCGGGATGGATTGGTTGGGAAAGTATAAAGCTAAGATAGACTGTCATCAAAAGAAAGTGTCTTTGAGAGGGCCTAAGGGTGTTAGTGTGTCTTATCGTGGGTTTCTAGTCAAACCCAAAGTTAAGTTGATTGCAGCTGTCACCTTGAAGTCTTATCTGAGGAAGGGATGTCCTTTGATCTTGTGCCATATAAGAGATGACCGCATAGAGAGTCTGACAGTTGCTCAGATACCAGTGGTGGGAGATTTTGCAGATGTTTTTCCAGAGGAGATTCCGGGGTTTCCACCGAAGAGGGAGATAGATTTCACCGTTGAGTTGAAACCGGGGACGGGGCCAATCTCTAAGGCACCGTACCGGATGGGTCCTAAAGAGATGGGGGAGCTCAGGAAACAGTTAGATGATCTGATAGAGAAGGGATACATTAGACCTAGTGTATCGCCGTGGGGAGCACCAGTTCTTTTCGTGAAGAAGAAAGATGGGAGTTTGAGGTTGTGCATAGATTACAGGGAGCTGAACCGAGTGACGGTGAAGAACAAGTATCCTTTGCCAAGGATAGATGACCTGTTTGATCAGTTGAGTGGTGCATCAGTCTTTTCTAAGATTGATTTGAGGTGGACATACCAAAGACAGCCTTCACGTATTTATGAGTCTCTGGATACTCTATCGAGTAGGCCTTACTCTGTCGAGTAAAGGTGAGTTGCAGTTTAAAATAGTTTCTGACCTGTTGGGTACTCGATCGAGTGACGTGGATACTCGATCGAGTAAGGGGGCACTCGATCGAGTACCTTAGCTACTCGCTCGAGTAGCCGGTTTACGGGGGATGATTTCTCGGGTTTTGTTAATAATGCGATTAGAGTATATATTAATTCCGTCATTGTTCTTTAAACACTTTTTAAAACCTAATCACTGTGAGAAGAGAAATCAAACTACATCATTCACTTTAATCGCATTGTTGGCAAATCCCGGAGCTTGGAAGGTCGGATTTTATCTTTCTTGATATCTTTGTGATCCTTGCGTCGAGGGTAAGACCTACGTACCGTTTTTATAATGTTTCCTTAAAGTTAGTTAAACCCTAATTTGGGGATTTGGGGGTTTTGTTGTTTTGTATGATTGGTAGTGATTATATGTTTGTATGTTAGGAGGAGGATTCGTAGAGGAAGCGTTTTGATATCAGCTATGAGATTGTCTGATTGTGTTGTGCTTTCCTGGTAGGGTTTCCCTACTCAGTATTAGTCCCATAATGCTTTGTTGGTGTTGTGTAATTGCTGATTATTATCGTATTGGTTTTATGACGGTTGTTGATTGATTGTTGTTGATGGTTGTGATTGTTTGTCTCTGGTTCTCGAGATGCGTTCTCGGCTGAGTAGAGTCACTTGCGGGAGTGGCTTCACGCCCTAGTTTCACCCTTCGTGGAACCCGCCACGGAAGAGGATGTGCACATTAATGGGACAGGGTTATCGCTCGTTATGATGAGCGGGGATTTGGTGGGTACGGCTGCGGTCCCCCATCGGGGGTGGCTGGTCGGTGGGATCGGTGACGGAGATTGATTGGAGTGGGTGATTGTGTGTGACTGTTTGAGCTATGTTGATTATTGTACTGTTGGTTTTATAAATTGTGTGATTAGTACTGACCCCGTTTAATATTTTAAAAACTGTGGTGATCCATTCGGGGATGGTGAGCAGTTATTGAGCAGGTATGAGTCGAGTTCCTGGGATAGCTGGGATGTGCCACGGTCTGATGATAGAAGTCTTCCGCTGTAGCTAGTAGTTTAATAAACATTTCAGTTAGCTGATTAGACAGTTGGTTTGAGACATGTATTCGTACTTTTGGTTTTGGTTTTGAGATTGTAACCTTTCGCTAAAGTATTTCTATTTAAATGTTGTTTCATTATTGTTTATTTGATTATCATTGCCTCGGGTAACCGAGATGGTAGCATCCTTATACCTGGGTGGTCCTGGTAAGGCACTTGGAGTATGGGGGTGTTACACTGCTACCCGTCGATCCGAGGGGAAAATTCAAACCTAACTGGGCCGGGCCATACCTGGTCAAGAAAATACTTTCGGGGGTGCAGTGAGACTGAGTGACCTAGATGGGGAGGATTTTACAAACCCAACCAACCTAGACCAACTCAAGAGATACTACCCTTGAACCATAGCAACCAACAACCCAAGCCTAGTTCTACCACTAACACCCCTTTTCGAGTCAAGTTCCTCAGCGTTTTCTGATTTGATATTGCATGTTTTATCGAGTCTAAGTTGTGGCACCTTGCCCGTTTCAAAGCTCCTTTGATCTGTCAAAGGCAACATCCATTTGCACTAAAACAAAAAAAAAACACACTGAACTACGAGCATGGTTTGATTTCACCTCTTCAGGTGGATACGTAGGCAGTCCCTCTTATACCTGAGGGATACAACCACAAAACCCAATCAAAAATTTACAAAACATTTCGAACTACGATCATGGTTTGATTTCACCTATTCAGGTGAATACGTAGGCAGACCTTTCTTACACAAGAAGGATACAACCATTCCCACAATCAAAAAACAACCATCCCCATATGACAAAAACCCCCACATACAAAAAACATCCCCATCAAAAAAAGAGAAAGGGAACAACATTCCCTTTTCTCCACAAAATACAAAAATAAGCCTTTCTCCCTTCCTACAAAAATCCCACTTTCCCATGTGCAAACGTTTAGGACGATTCAAGTCGAATTGCCCTTACAAAATGGATGGAAGAAACAAGCGTTCACAATTTTTGACACGAGCAATCCTCTTATTTAATTAATAATGGGAGGAATTACAATTTCAATAACAAATAAAGCTCGACGAGTCTACAACTTGTCAAAGCTAAGGTGTCAACTAAAACACCTCACATAATAAAACTAGCACAAAACACACAATAACTAGCTAGTACAACATAATAAAAACTCACAACAACAATACAACATAATAATAAAATGGGTAATGGAGGTCTTCACTCTTCCATTCTACCCTTGCCTTTTCCCTCGGGGTATATCTTCCCCTTGTTCTTCTTGTTGGCCCACCTAGCATGGACTTCCTCCTCGGAATGGATCCTCAACGGATCTAAAACGGCGACGGCCTCCAGTCTAGCACAAGACCCCATGTTCGACCCAAAAAGAGCCAATGCACGACTCACCGTATTCTTGGGGCCGGAACTCCTCCTCTTCGGTGGTCTTATCACGTCGGGGGTAGCTCCATCAACATACTCCTCAAAGAAGGCACGGTAGGCCTTGCCAACCTCTCGATACTTCAAGTCAACAACGTCGTCCTTACGGAATTTGGATCTCTCCTCCAAGGACCGAGCACGTGACCACTTGACATAAGCGGGAGTCACCCATGTCGTGGCAACGGGGTTTGGTACCTCCCAAAGCGGCCGAGTGGCCCACCATCTTTAGAAGACCTCCACAAGCTCGGAGTTCCGGAAAACATTCTCTTGGACAAGAGTATCTTGAGCGGGCACCTTTTGTTGACGCCCCATTTGCCTCATGAGCCTTTCGGGATAAATGAAGGAAGCAACCTTCAAACTCACCACCATCAACAAACGAGGAGTAGCACCCGAAGCGGGCAACCCCGTGAAGGACCTCAAGTGCCACCATGGCACCACCCAACGGATATGAGGACTACCCTCCTCCGCCAATCTTGCGGCCCAATAAACCTCGGTAGAAGCAAAACTATCCGGGTACAACTTCTTCCTCATGGTAAGGTGGCGGAAGGAATAAGAATAAGAATCAACCGGAGGCTCTACATACCTTAGCCTCTCCAATAGCCACACTTGAAGGATTCTTGGGGATCCGAAGGAGGGAGCTTCTCCACAAGAGCCTTCCTTGTCCAAAGCTTGGATGATTTCTCCAAGCACCAACCATGATGGATCTCTACCATGCTCCATTTGCTCAACCACGTGGATAAGGGTCATGCTACCATAGCATTTTGGCCCCTCCTTCTTCAAAATATCAACAAAGAGGTACACATGGACAAGGCTAAAGGCAAGAGCCCTTTTCCTAGCCACCTCCGAAACATTGGCATCTAATCGATTTGAAAAGATGTTGATAAGAGCCAACATATCCACACCATGTGGAGCAAGAAGGAAGTTGATTTGACTTGTCGACAAACCCAACATGGAACAGAATTTCTCCTTGTAGCACAACCGAGTCGGAGGAAGCACCGGAACACAACCCGGCCACCCACCAATGGCTCCAACTTCTTCGGCAAGAGGACAAACTTCACCTTTCGGGAAAACGAAAACATGGTGTTTCGAATCCCAAAACTGAGAACATGCTTCAATAAATGAAGGTTGCACCTTGACTTGACGGAGCACCAACAATTGACCAACTCCCATGCAAATGAGTTGATACTTTTCGGGAGGCGACAAATCCCGACACCATTGTCGCAATGCATTCTCAAAAGCATCCATGAAATATTTTTGTGGAAGAAGAAGAAGAAGTTTTGTAGAGATGTTTTTTTGTGTTTCGGATGATGAAACAATGAAGCACAAACATCACTATTTATACAAAAATGATCAGCGCGTTTTTCAGAAAAGGGGAGAGCTGGCTTCCATCGCCAGGCAGCTCGCGCCTCTTTGGGCCTTCCTCAGGATCCCCGCTGTTGACTTGTCTCTTTCAACTTGTGTTTTCTTCTGACACCTCAAACCTCCCACCAGGACGCTCGCGCCTCTTCGGGATGATCCAGGACATTTTGTGTTTCCTCACACTCATATCTCCTTTCTTTTGTGTTTTACGAAATCCGACACGGTTTCCATGACGCAGCTTTAAACATACGGATTTTTCTTTCTTTTTTAAAAGGGGGGAAGGGCTAGTCGCCCCGATCCGCGACGGATAGTTTCCATGTCAATCAAAATTCCGAAATCCGAAAATTTTTCGCTTTTTCACAATTTCCCATCAAAATAAAAATCAAAAATTGATAAAACGACATCAGTTTTCCTCCAAAATTCAAGCACTCACAAATTCGAGTCTTGACCTCAAAAATCAAATACACTCGCAAAAATATTTTCTAAAAATTCACCAGTGACGGTTTGAGTTTGAATTTTTCGAGTCACAAATCAATTTCAACATTTCAACGCAATTTAATTCAAGACACGAGTTAATTGCTTAATTTTCAAATTAATTCCTTTTATCTAAACTGACCACTTGTCGCGGAATTTTCAAAAATATCATTTCAAATTTCAATAACTTCAAGTCATCTTGGCTAAATTTTGTTTTCAATCAATTGCTTTTACGTGTTTACGTTTATGTAAATGTGTTATCTGTTGCCTGTTTTCTACACTAACGATGCAGGAACTGGCGCAAAGCAAAAGGAGAATTGACAACCGACAGCGCTCCTCCGAAACACAACACAAAAAAAGCCAAAAAACACAAATGAACCACAATCCAAAAACATATATATACAAACCACGTCACGCAAAATGTAAATATGTACAGACAAGAGTCCAAGACACGGACAAGCTACTACAACTACTCAGCGCCTCCCGTCGGGCCAGTCCCGGTCTCACGAGGAGTCGCCGCTAACGCAGATACTACCACCCGCTCAGACTCCCTCTCAGAGGAACTCTCCAGCGTCTTAGGCTCCATCTCGACGTGAAGCTCCTCCGCTGCAGCCAGCTGAGCCCTCATAGAGGCAATCTCCGCGTCTCGGCTCCGTAGCTTGTCCTTACGACGCCTCAACTCCTGGTCCCGATGAGTGATCCCCAACCCCAGGGCCTCGATCATCGACCTAGCCGCATCCAACACAGCGCGGACCCGAGCAAGCTCCGCTGGATCCGCAGTACCCTACAAAACACAATACAGATCATCAAGATCTAAAAACGTGAAATGCAACACAAAATACACAAAAATAACACACAAAAAGTACCTGAGAAAGCCGAGCCTCCCTCGCAACCAGGTCACCAACAAGCGCCCTCCAGCGGTTAGCCATCCGCCACAAATCCTGATAACTAACGGTCGTCACCTACATATCGAAAATGTCCTTCAATACAATGCAAGGCAAAGCCCAAAATGAGGAAAAATGTTCAAGTCAGGAACTCATCCTCAGGACGATCAACCTCCACTCCATGCCGGCGTCGGTCACCTCGGCAACCGCGGGCTCCGGTAAGCGCAGCTGAAGCTCCTCGCCGCCCGACCCCTGAAAGGTAGTCTCTGTCGGGAAAGTTGGGGGCTGAGTCCTCATCAACAGGTCGACTATCTACCATTTGGATCCACATCAAATATGACAAACCCTCCTATTAAGAGAGGCAAAGAAGACAAAAGAACAGAAGAAAATATTCCTCGATCGGGTACCAAGCAAGCCTCGACAACCGGAAGGTGTCGTAGTCGACGTCCCGCAGCAACAGCTCCTCACCTCCCTGACCGTGAAGGTGCTCCTCAACCTCGTCGGGGGTCCACTCCTGGAACAACACCCTCGGCGGATCGACCGGTACCACGAAAGCCTCAGTGAAGCACTGACGAGCTAAACGCTCGCCAAGGTACAAAACTGGCTCGATCGCCGTCTCCAGGTACAAACGCAGGGAGTTGCGAGGCCGCAAACGCTCCCTAATAGCAGCCGGCACGTCCGTGTAGTGCTCTCAAGGCCGCCCAACAAACTGCATTCAAGACAAAGTTACTTAGCCGACTGGGGGCTCCATAAGCTACCTAGTCATTCTATCTCTATCTATTTCTATAAAGAAGAGAGAGAAGAGAACAAGAACTTACGTCAGCAATCCGAAGCTTGTTCACGCGGCGCCTGCAGTCCTCGTAAGTCGACTTAATCGACTTCTTCCGAGCTACAGTACAACCCCTCACACCAGGGTAGGTCGAGGGAACACCGCCTGTAGTCCCCGGACGCAGAGGGGTGAAGTAAGCATATAACCAAGTCTGTAATCAAAGCCAGCAAACACAAATCAGCCAATTTTTCAAAAATTGCCAAAATCAAAATCAAAATTAAACTCAAAAAAAGAAACTACAAAAAATACTCGTACCTTAAAGATGAGGCCGGGACCAACCAAAGCAGGGGCACTATCGTCCCTCACTGACTCCGGACGCACCGCCGCGTGCAAGTACCGGGTGAAACTCGCCAGAGCTGGCGTAACCGTTAAACTGACCCAAAGTGTCAAGGTTTGTGAGGAGGGGAAGCACTTTGGTCGACAAGCACTCACCCTTGTCACCAAAGTACGTGGCACCCAAGAAGTACCATAACCACAACCGCGCCTCCTGCGCGTCAGCCTCAACCTCTGCCTCTGGACTCTCCAACGGCGCCGGAGTAACGCCTGCCACCCTCCCACTAAAATGGTCCTTCACGTACGAACTCGCAATCAGGTACGAAGTGATGTTGGAAGGCTCCGGCAAAGCATTACCGATTAGACAAGTAACCGCAGGAGAGGACACTCTCTCCGACGTCTCGGTAAACTCAACAGGCATCTCGCCGCAGGGAAGGCCAGATACCATGGCGAAGTCCTCTAAGGTCACACCGACCTCCCTGAACTCCATATGGAACGACGACATCGTATCCCAATACCGATCCAACATGGCGCGAATCACACACAGGTTCGACCTAATCGAAGACCTGTGAATATCCCGCCAAGCGGCCACCAACGGCCCAAAAGCCGACCTCTCTATCAACGCCCTCGTCCCGGCTCGGAGAACGTCGTAAAAGCCCAGGCAGGTAGAGAAGCCCGAGAAAATCCTCATGTTGTCGATCTCCTGAAATCAAAAACAAACAACGTCTGAATGCCTATTCAGGCCTGACACTTCGAAAGTGACAAAAGTTCAATCAAGGGACACGACTCACCAAGCCCTCGAGGGAACGGTAAGAGATATGCCTGTCCAGTCGAAGCAACAACTGGCTACCGTCAAAACCCTCGGCCCAAGCAGGAGCTGCCCGCAGGTTCTGCCCCCGCGGGGTTGTAGCCCATCTAGCCCTCCAACTCGCGACGTCGGCATCATGCTCAACTGTCTCCGCCCTCCGTCTCTTCTGGCCAGAAGACTCAACGTGGTGGATAGGACCCATCTCAACGACCCTGGTGACGTTCCGTAACGTCCGTCTGGTCGCCCGGGGACGACGCTGCCTCATGGAAACCCTCCTCCCGGAGGTACCAGCCTCAGACCCAGTCTAAGCTCTCCCAGTGCCAGTAGTCCCAACGACGGGCACCTCACGCTCCTCAACGGCCCCTGTGGCCCTAACAGTCTGCTCAGGAGGTCCCTCCTCCTCAGTAACATCCTCCACCACCACGGTGGGTGCACTAGCCGGAGTACTAACCGGCCTCGTCCCAAACAACTCCTCAAGAGTCGCAGCAAAGGACCCAGCCTGTCCCGAACACTCTCCTGCAAACAAAAAAACATCAACTGAAATTTCATCATTATGACGGCGTAAAATGGACAAATCCAAAAAAAACACAACCTGCAAAGCAAAACAAGGGCAATCCCGCCCAAACACAGCCACAAAACAATTCACAAAAAAAAACGCACAAAAAACGACTCGCCCCTCTTTTCAAGCAAAAGACGAGTCAAAACAACCAAAAAAAACGGCATTTCAAGACCCATACAAGGTCCGCCAACAACCCAAAATACGTTCCCAATGCAATGAGGAATTTTTCTACGGCTCAAAAGGGCAATTCATACGCCAATTTGAGCGCAAACTGGTCAAAAATTCAAAAACGACCGCAAAGAGGCCAACGTGATTTTATCACGCCTCAAGGTTGACCTAAACTACCAATAAGGTCCATTTCAAGGCAAACCGACTCGATTTAAGCCCAAACAGGCGCTTATTTTGTCAGACATAAGACCGTCACAAAGGGCAAAAATTCCAAATTTTGCCCACAATACCCAACAAAGGTCCATAATGGCAAATATGATCTTTCCCCAATACAATACAACCTAGTGGGACCCACTAGCCAAGCAAATAAACTTGGCATTGTGAGATGAGACGGTTTCTCCACCTCACTCACGTTTTTTGAGCATAGGGAGCGGGAACTGGGACCAAAATGCAAACTAAAAGTACCCTTATACTCCTAAACAAGTTTCTAACCTAATGCAATCATCAATTTCACTCGAAATGGGCTCAATCAAAAACGCCCAAATCGATTTTCTAGGGTTAAATTTCGCCCTAATTCAATTAAGCTAAAGACCAACAAATTCAAATAGATTTAAGAGGAAATACATACATTGAGATGACATTATGGTTGATAGCACGAATGGAAGTGAGCAAAGGTCCAACAATGGCGATTTTCGTGGGATTTTCGTGTCAAAGGTTGAAGATGAATGAGGAATGGAATGCAGCCAAGCCTCGCGTCTTTTACACAAAAATAGGGAAGCCCCTTTGGTTCGCAAGGTGGCTCGCGCCTCAATCAGGCCTCCCCTTGCTTTTTCACCGAAATTTGGGCTTTAGCCCAATTTCCCATATTAAACTTCGAGTTTTGTTGACGACATTCAGGACCGCCATTTTTCAAATACAAAAACAAATAGTGAAATTCCAAAATTCACTATTTCTTCAAATTTCAAAATAATAGTGAAGATTCCAAATTCGCTATTTCCTTCACATGTCAATGACGGCACATAAACCGCCACTTCAATTAATAGTGAAGATTCCAAATTCGCTATTTCCTTCCCATGTCAACGGCGGCACATAAACCGTCACTTCAATTAATAGTGAAGATTCCAAATTCACTATTTCCATCAAAGTCAACGGCGGCACATAAACCGTCACTTCAATTAATAGTGGAGATTCCAAATTCACTATTTCCATCAAAGTCAACGGCGGCACATAAACCATCACTTCAATTAATAGTGAAGATTCCAAATTCACTATTCCCTTCACATGTCAACGACGGCGCATAAACCGTCACTTCAATTAATAGTGAAGATTCCAAATTCACTATTTCCATCAAAGTCAACGGCGGCACATAAACCGTCACTTCAATTAACAGTGGAGATTCCAAATTCACTATTTCCTTCAAATGTCAACCGCGGCACATAAACCGTCACTCCAAACGTGATAGCAGAATTTAAAATTTGCTATTTCCTTCAAATTCAAAAAAGAACAACGAATGGTGAAGATTCCAAATTCACTATTCCTTCAAATACCAACAGAGGGCTTCCTCGCGGAACACACTCATTTCAAAAAAAAAAAAAAAAAAAACAGTGATAATGAAGATTCGAATTTACTATTTCCACGGCGGCATCATGAGTTCGCTACTTTCAAAACAAGCCAATTTGACGCGGCTATTCTCACGGTCCATTAACCGACCGCCCCATGGCTAGCGAGCCTTACTACGCACCATGGCTGGCGAGCCTTACTACGCACCATCGCTGGCGAGCCTTACTACGCACCATCGCTGGCGAGCCTTACTACGCACCACGGCTGGCGAGCCTTACTACGCACCACGGCTGGCGAGCCTTACCATGCACCATGGCTGGCGAGCCTTACTACGCACCATGGCTGGCGAGCCTTACTACGCACCGGGGCTGGCGAGCCGTTGTCCGCAAACAACCCAAGGACGTATCCCGAAGATGCCTCGAATACGACTCCTTACCAGAGCTGGCGAGTCTTTGTCCGCAAACGTGCAGGGACATATCCGAAGATGCCTCAGGTATGACTCCTTCTTATGGCTGGAGAGCCTTTATACGTAGTCTAATGGACTTTAAACGACCCGCACGGATAGTCGATAGACTCTAAACTGTTCCCGAGGACAGGTCCTTGGCTCGTACTCTCGAGTCTCCTTGGCGTCGCCCTTCCCGACGGCAGGTCCTTAGCCCGAATGCTTTCGAGCCGCCTCGACGTCGCTTGGGTCTCCAGGTTGTAATCTTCGATTGACCTGGGGGCTCTACTTTGACTTTCGCCCTGTCCAAGCCTCAGTCAAAGTGGGGGCTCTGTAGATACCCAGTATCTGCTGAGACTCCAACAAACACCCGATGATTATCGGACTATAACATGCTTTGGAATCGCGGCGTTTGATCAACATTATGTGTACAACTTTATGTCGAAAAACTTAAAACGATTTCGAAAATAAAACATTTCAAACATTTCGAAAATGCCTGGAGTGTTTAATGCACGACGACGGGGTGGCAATGACACTAACTAGAGTCAAAGCCGACACCGGACCAAAAACCGACTCAAAAATTCAAAACCCGACTCCAACAACGAGTCAAACCGAGTCAACCACAAAAAACAAACATTCAAAACCTTCTACGCTATGATTTCCCGGATTTATTTAAGGTCAAGTACCAAACATATGACTACAAATCCTAGGATAGAACAAATCATGATTGCTCTTGTGTGAAAGCGACAAGACAACTCGAAGACCCGCGACGTGGCTCGTGCCTCTTTGAGCAGCCCAGGTGGCCACTGTGGGAAATAATCTGTATACTTCCCTTAAAATGAAGGATTATAACGAATTTAATGATGACGATCACTAGTCATAAATTAAAATAAATAAACAAAAGTAAAGGATTCAGAATTAACCTTCGGTCCTAGCAAATACGGCCTAAGAACAATATCAAAATAGATATTATCCTATCAGTTGCACCCAAGATGCTCCGAGAAATGCCCTTGATTTTGCTAGAATCGATCCAAAAATTAAAATAATTTTTAGGTTTTCTTTGTGTTTTTCCGATGAGAGAGGAGGCAAAAAAAAATGAATTAGGTCAGAAAATACTCTCCCTCACTCACCTATAAACCGTGTATAGGAATGAATTAGGGTAGGCTTTTCTTTTCTATTTTTCTCGGCCAATAACCGAAATAAGGAGTATTCTTTCCTTATTTTTGGTTATTCCAAAAATGTATAAAATGTGTTAAATTCTCATCTAATGAGGATCGAACCCATGACCTCTTGGTTTGTGTACCCTCACTATTACCACTATGACACATTCAACTTGTTGATATTAAATATAACCGATTATATTTAATTACGAATTAACAGATTAATTCGTCCAAGCTAACATTACATACATTTAATTAAATATAACTTATTATATTTAATTTACTTAATTCACTGATTAATTGTCTCAACTAATATTATTTAATCTTCATTAAATAATTGTCTCATCAACACATTGACTAACTGTTTAGTCATATTAGGCATCAATGTGATCATATTTCTATAACCACATCTCTCAAACACATCCTATAGGTGTGACCTTTAGGGACCAGTTGATCACCGCCATCTTTATGATAATAACGTCAAACTTTCTAGCAAGCCAACCGTTATTAGGTAAACGTTAATCAACTTATTAAATATACGAAGTATACCCTTGTGAACCTATAAGAGATTTAAAAATGTTATCACACTAATTTGTGGAGGACACAAGCTCCAACAAACTCCCACTTGTCCTCACAAGTGTATGTCCGATAACCGATTCTGATATCCTAAAGTTTCTCCCACTCAATGTAAAACAATTTGAAAATCCGTATTCACAAAGGTCGTATTTTACAAGCGATCATCATCAAGAGTGGTTTCCCCGACTAGAGAGTAACTTAACTGATAAAAGAATCAACATTCGAGCTTGGCCATGCATTTCATTTACAACTCCTCGAGTAGCCCTGAGAAATAACTATACCTGATAAGGGTTGGATATTTTCCTCAACTCGAATCCTGCAGATGTAAGCACAGTATGAAATGACCCAGAAAAAATCTACTTAGCCTCCGATTCACGGCAGATCGTGAGAAAGAAACCAAAGTCACCCAAAAGCGCTTAATCTCAAGAGACAGTCGATAGTCAAAAGAATCGACTCTAGGAACACAATGGATGTCCTATCCACGACCTAGCACCGAATGTCATTAAACATTTAGGACTCCATTACGTTGTCACAAAAAAAAAAAAAAAAAAATTTGTCCTACGAGGTATCGTTATAATCTCGCATCTGTGATCGATCAGTCAACCGTTTGACTTATGGCTCGTTGAACCCACCATCAATCGACTGCACAATATAATAGCCGGAGTTATCAGCTCACATTGGCGATTACGGACCAAAACAAATATAATGTAATTTAGTTCACTTTGTGGCGTTCAATGTTGTCATTAAAATCCACATGAAAAACAAAATATTATATATAAAACGATGAAGTTATAAATAGTATATATGAAAAAGACAATGTATCAAATCCATAATCAAGTACTACAACTCAGGAACGCGTTTAATTCCCATGGAATTAACGTGCCCTACATGCTTATCATAATTCAACGGTTTAGTGAGAGGATCCGCGATGTTATCATCCGTCGCAATCTTGTCTATCACTATTTCCTCTTGCTCCACATAATCACGGATCAGGTGAGCTTTCCGATGTACATGTCTAGATTTGTTGCTAGACTTTGGCTCCTTAGCCTGGAATATGGCACCTCTATTGTCACAATAGATGGTGATCGGGTCATTCGAACTAGGAACTACCGTAAGTCCTTGTAAGAATTGACGCATCCATATCGCTTCCTTTGCTGCCTCCGAAGCGGCATAGTACTCGGATTCAGTAGTAGAATCTACTACAACACTCTGTTTGGAACTCTTCCGGTGACCGACAAAGACCATTAAGAGTGAAGACGAACCCGGATGAGATTTTGAATCATCTTGATCCGTTTGGAAGCTAGCATCTGCGTAACCGATTGCGCATAGCTTAGAATCATCTCCATAAGTCAATACCCAATACTTAGTCCTCCGTAGGTACTTGAGGAAGTTTTTAACAGCTATCCAGTATGTTTCACCTGGAGTCTTTTGGTACCGACTCGTCATACTCAATGTATATGCCACGTCTGGACGTCTGCATATCATGGCATACATGATCGATCCTATTGCAGATGCATAAGGAACACGACTCATGCGCTCAATCCCTTCAGGCGTCGTGGGTGACTGAGACTTGCTCAACTGCATCCCAGTCGTCATTGGAAGGTTCCCCTTCTTGGAGTTGTCATGCTGAACTTCTCAAGAATCTTATCCAAATAAGACTCCTGACTAAGTGATAACGTCCGTCGTGATCTATCTCGGTAGATACGGATTCCCAAAATGCGTTGTGCCTCACCCAGATCTTTCATCTGGAAATGGTTCTTCAACCATTCTCAGAATCAAGATAGGAGAGGAATGTCATTCCCAATCAAGAGTATGTCATCGACATACAATATCAAGAATACAATCTTGCTCCCACTCGACTTGATATATAAGCATGGTTCCTCGACCGATCGAGTGAAACCATACTCTTTTATCACCTGGTCGAAACGATAATTCAAACTCTGAGAAGCTTGCTTAAGTCCATAAATGGAACGCTTAAACTTGCATACTTTCTTAGGATGTTTAGAATCTATGAAACCTTCGGGTTGCACCATGTACAACTCTTCCTCCAAATAACCGTTTAAGAAGGCGGTTTTCACATCCATTTGCCAAATTTCATAATCATGAAAAGCGGCAATCGCTAAGATTATCCGAATGGAACGTAGCATGACTACAGGTGCAAAAATCTCATCATAGCGCAATCCGTGCACTTGAGTGAAACCTTTTGCCATAAGTCGTGCCTTATAGGTATCTGGTTGCGCGTCTACAGAACTCTTTATCTTGTAAAGCCATTTGCACTGTAGAGGTTTTACCTTATTAGGTAAATCAACTAGATTCCACACGTCATTCTCATACATGGAGTCCATCTCGGATTGCATGGCTTCGAGCCATAGCTTTGAGTCGGAACATGTCATAACACCTTTTTAGGTAACGGGTTCATTACTCTCTAGGAGTAAAACGTCATTCTCCTCGACCATACCAATGTATCTGTCCGGAGGATGAGAGACTCTACCCGACCTCATAGGTTCCTCAGGAATATTAACCGTATCAATAGTTGGAGGAACAACTTCCTCCATCCGTTCCTCGGTTGTTGGTTCTGGAATCTCCGATAGCTTAAAGGTTCTATTACTTGTCTTGTTCTCGAGAAATTCTTTCTCTAAGAACGTCGCACTAGCCGCAACAAAAACTCGATGTTCGGTAGGCGAATAGAAGTAATGACCAAATGTTCCTTTTGGATAACCTATAAAGTATGTCTTGACCGATCGCGGGCCGAGCTTATCCTCGTGTCTCCACTTGACATAAGCCTCGCAGCCACAAACCCGAATAAAGGATAAGTTAGGGACCGTTCCCTTCCACATTTCATATGGAGTCTTGTCGACAGCTTTAGACGGACTTCGGTTAAATATAAGAGCGGTGACAAAGAATGTAACCCCATAATGAATCGGGCACTACCGTGTGACTCATCATGGATCGAACCATATCAAGTAAGGTTCGATTTCTCCGCTCGGACACACCATTTAACGAGAGGTGTTCTAGGTGGAGTTAAGCTGAGAACGATTCCACGATCTTTCGGTGTTGATCAAACTCATTTGAAAGATATTCGCCACCCCGATCCGAACGGAGTGCTTTAATCTTTCTACCCAGTTGGTTTCAGACTGTTCGGTATTCCTTGAATTTCTCAAAGGACTCACTTTTATGCTTCATTAAGTAGACATATCCGTATCTACTCAAATCGTCCGTGAAAGTTGATGCGTGTCTTTTATATAAGGTTTATACCTCATTTTTACACGCATTTCTGTACTTTTTATGTAGCATCTGGCTACAAATACCACCGAATATTCTACTTTGGTTCGTTTTATGTAATTTGCAGGAATTAACCGAAGAGGAGCTAAATCGAGCCTAATTTGTCCCAATGGTATGCATTCATGGAGAATAAGGAGCCGGAGCTTGGAAATATAACACTTGGAAGACGCGTGAGCTGAGTTCGGGAAGTAGTTCAAGGCCTAACGAGCTTAAACAGCTTGATCGAGTGATTTGTGGCTCGATCGAATGCTTTTATTGCCTAAGTTACTCGATCGACCACTTTCGAGTACACACAAGAGGAGCAAAGCAAGGAATACTCGATCGAGTAGTTTATTTCTACTCGATCGAGGAGATTGATGCACAGTTGTTCGATCGAGTGAGTTATTTCCACTCGATCGAGTGGTTTACCCTTCTATAGCCTTTTTCCGCCTAATTAATTTATGGGCTTTTGTAATTAGTCCATAGATTAGGTTATAGGATGGATTTTTAGTATAAGACTGAAGGAGTGAACTACGTCACTGCTCTCTCTAGGGACGTTCGTTTACTGTATACCTTGCCACTATTCTTTGGTTTTTGTTCTTCCTTTACACTTGGCTACTCAGATTTGGATTTTGCGATTGGTATTATTATTCTACTTTTACTCTTAATTCTTAATCATTTCTCGAATTCCTTCTTCTCTTTAATTGTTATCGTAATTGCTTCAATTGATTCCTTATTAGTTTTATCATTATGTTAAGTCTTAATTATCAACTTGTTATTATCGTTAATTCATTGATTATGAGTAGCTGATTTCCGTTATGCTAAGACTATAGGGGATCCATAATTATGAAGGGAGAGTAATCGATTTATTGGGTTAATGCTGGTATAGTCTTTGTTGGTTAAATGCTACAATTAACTGTATCTGTCTAATTGAGTCGACGCAATTAGACCTTTAATTCTTAGTGATCCTTGACCTGGACCGAAAGGTTGGAAAAGGCGAGACTAGTAGCGAACAATAGGGTATTGCAGTGAGGGCAAAAGTTAAGCTGTTTATGCTTTAGGGTGAATTAAGGACCGAAAGGTGACGTTCGCTACCCCTTAGACCATATTTGCATTGACCTGAGACCTAGATTACTTGACTAAATGATTATGGTGAACCGTCTGTCTTAGCTATTTCTCCTTATCTGCTTGATTCCTTCCTTTAATTTCCTCTTCCCTGTTCTCTTAGTTTAGAATATCACATTTAAAAAAAACCCCCCGATTGGTTACCTTGACGAACTTAGATTAAGCTGACAATTTCCTACCTCTCTGTGGATTCGACCCGACTTCCCTAGCTATATTAGTTAGAGCCAGTTGGTATTTTTGACAGGTATGCGACAGACGTGTCAAATTTTGGCGCCGTTGCTAGGGAGGTGGCGTAATTTTGTTGCTTTAGTTAAGTTTGTCCCTTGTCTCAAGGAATTTATTCCTTGAGGCTGATCTCATTTCTGCAAAGTTTTGATTAGTTTTGCAGGTTAGTTTTTGCTTTGAAAGTTTATTTGCCAGGATGACTACGATTACTGAGCATATAGAGCCATGTGGTAGATGTGGCGAGGAAGGGCGTGGTCCTATTGAATGCATGGCAACTGTAGAGCGCGCCCTTGCCTATCGGAATTATAAGCAAGGAGTTCCTTTTTCTCAGTTGTATGAAGAAATAAAGAACGTCTTTACCCCTTCTACGAAAGCACCGCAGCCAGTCTCTCCCTCTGCAAGTGAAGAAATTGCCGAATTAAAGTCCATTATGATGAGTATATCACGGCAATCTGAAACGGTCATATCAGAATTGAAAGAACAAGTCGCGCAGTTAACACTCGCGAAAGACCAAACCAAGCTTCTTCCAATATGCGATCCAGTCAGTGCAATGAATTTCCAAAATAACCTTACTCATGAAGAAGACGAGGTTTTGATAGCTGAAGATACCCAGGACGACGATCTAGATGAATTCTTAATCGAAATACTTGCAGCGTGTAATCAAGATACTCGATCGAGTGATTCCTCTATTCGATCGAGTGAATTAATTCACCCTATCACTCAATCAAGTGAAATTACTGGTCGATCGAGTGGTGCACCATCTGCTGTTGGTCGATCGAGCGATAAAAGCACTCGATCGAATGAGTTTGCTGCAGGAATCACTCGATCGAGTGACAAGACTGGTCGATCGAGTGAAACAGAAGAAGAGAATGCTCGATCGAGTGATATAAGTACTCGATCGAATACTTTAAATGGCGGAGATCCTATTTTACTATCTAATACCGCTACCGTGTCATCTTCCCCTGCTGTGGAGATGTCACGCATTGATAAAGGTAAAGGGAAAGTTGCGGGTCCAATTGTTGCCACTAGGGTACCCTTTGCAGGCCGTCTGAAGGACGCAAAGATTGAGCAATAGTACGGTAAGTTTCTGGACGTTGTGAAGAACCTCCAGGTAACTGTCCCTTTTTCCGAACTTGTTACTCAGGTACCCACTTACGCCAAGTTTATGAAAGATATTGTGACGCGTAAGAGAAATTTGAGTGAATTTGAGACAATTTCATTTATGGAAGAGTCTAGTAATTTGCTTTTGAATAAGAGTCCGCCCAAAATGAAAGACCCGGGCATCTTTTCTATTACCTGTGTTATAGGCAACGTGGTTATTGATAAGGCCCTTTGCGATTTAGGTGCCAGTGTCAGTGTTATGCCCCTTCCTGTCTGCAAGAAACTGAACATGAGTCATTTTAAAGTGACTAACATTACCCTACAGATGGCTGATAGATCTGTTAGGAAGCCCTTAGGTGTCTTAGAGGATGTGCCTGTGAAAATAGGCAAGCTTTATATCCCAGTAGATTTCATTGTTTTAGATATAGCTGAGGACACCCGGACCCAAATTATCTTAGAAAGACCATTCCTTTGTACAGCTGGGGCCGTTATCGACGTCAGACAAGGGCGTCTGACTCTTGTAGTTGGGGATGACGATATCACCTTCAGTCTGCCTAGTACTTTGGCTCGCCCAATGATAGAGGATACTTGCTATTCGGTTGATATTATTGACGAGTCTATTTATGACTTCTGGTCAGGTTCTTTTATGAAGGACCCACTAGAAGCTCGTATGCTTTTTGATGAGTGTGCAGATAGCCCAGACGACGATGACGCTGCGTTGGAATTGCTAGTTGATGATTTCGATGAAGCTGAGGGAGAGCAAGTGGAACAAATGATTAGCACTCTTTGCTCTATTGAGGTAAAGGTACCGGAACGTAAGCCTCTCCCTTCTCATCTTAAATATGTTTTCTTAGACGATACAGAGCAATATCCAGTCATTGTTAGTGCTAAGCTTAATGATGATCAGCTGACCTCTTTGTTAGCTGTACTTAAGAAAAACAGGAAAGCACTGGGTTATTCACTGGATGATATCAAGGGGATTAGTCCCGATATTTGCATGCACAGGATAAAGCTGGAGGAAGATCACAAACCTTGCAGCGTGGGTCGCCAAACGAAAGAAGATGCAAGATGTTGTGATGGCCGAGGTAATGAAGTTCTTTGGATGCGGTATAATTTATTTAATCGGTAATTCTAGATGGGTGAGTCCAGATGGTGGTCCGAAGAAAGGAGGGACAATGTTGTCAAGAATGAGAAGAATGAATTAATACCCACTCGAGTAGTGACTGGTTGGCGGATGTGCATAGATTACAGACAGCTCAATGCCGCCACCAAGAAAGATCACTTTCCCCTTCCTTTTATTGATCAAATGGTAGGAAGGTTAGCTTCACATAAATTTTTCTACTATTTAGACGGGTATTCAGGGTTCTTTCAGATCCCTATCCACCCAGACGATCAGGCTAAGACTACTTTTACTTGTCCTCAAGGCGTTTTTGCTTATCGCAGGATGCCTTTTGGTTTGTGTAATGCCCCTGCCACCTTTCAAAGGTGTATGATGGGGATATTTTCAGAGTATATTGAGTCTATCATGGAATTTTTTATGGACGATTTCAGTGTGTATGGAAGTGATTTTTCTAACTGTCTGTCTAACCTTGAGAAAGTGTTGCAGCGCTGTATTGAGGTTAATCTTGTGCTGAACTGGGAGAAGTGCCACTTTATGGTCAACGAGGGAGTTGTCTTAGGGCACTTAGTGTCTGATAGGGGAATAGAAGTTGATAAAGCGAAGGTGGAAGTGATTCAGCAATTACCACCGCCTGTTAATGTTAAGGGGGTGAGGAGTTTCTTTGGTCACGCTGGCTTTTATCGCCGGTTCATCAAGGACTTCTAAAATATTGCTAAAACACTTACACAGTTGCTACTTAAGGACGCCCCTTTTGTGTTTACTGATGATTATCTTTTTGCTTTTAACAGGTTAAAGCAGGCTTTAGTCTCTGCGCCGATCATACAGCCTCCCGACTGGGACTTGCCGTTTGAGATTATGTGTGATGCGAGTGACTACGCACTAGGAGCGGTGCTAGGCCAAAGGAAATATAAGGCTTTGAATGCTATCTACTATGCAAGCCGAACTCTGGATGAGGCTCAAGTGAAGTACACTACCACTAAGAAAGAGCTGCTAGCTGTAGTTTATGCCTTAGAGAAGTTTCGTACTTATTTAGTTGGGTCAGGAGTCACTGTTTTTACTGACCATGCATCTTTGAGGCATCTCCTTGCTAAGAAGGAGGCTAAACCACGGCTACTGAGATGGATACTCCTCCTTTAGGAGTTTGATTTGCAGATCAAGGATAAGAAAGGAGCTGAGAACGTTGTAGCTGATCACTTGTCGCGACTGATGCGACAAGAAGGGGAAGATTCTCTACCTATTGATGATTCTTTTCCTGACGATACTTTAATTGCTGTTATATCGTCTATTGTTAACCAAGAACCTTGGTATGAAGATATAGCTAAATTCGTTGTCAGTGGCAAGCTGCCGCCTGACCTTTCTCATCAGCAGAGGAAGCGTTTTCTGTATAACGCTAATCAGTACTTCTGGGATGATCCTTACTTGTTTAAGGAATGTGCAAACGGTCTCTAAAGACGGTGTATTCCGCAGTGGGAGACCAAAATAGTCCTGGAAGGGTGTCACTCCTCTTCATATGGTGGTCACCACGGTCCATCGCGCACCGTGGCTAAGGTACTTCAGTCTGGCTTTTACTGGCCTTCTTTGTTTGCTGACGCTAGGTCTTTTGTTTCAGCTTGTGATGCGTGCCAACGATTAGGGAACATTTCAAAGAGACATGAGATGCCACAAAACGGCATCTTAGAGGTTGAGGTCTTCGATGTCTGGGGCATTGATTTCCAAGGACCGTTCCCATCCAGTAAAGGTAACAGGTATATCTTAGTAGTTGTAGACTATGTGTCAAAATGGGTTGAGGCAATTGCCTCACCTCATTGTGATGCTAAGACCGTGATAAAGATGTTTAAAAAGATCATATTCCCCCGATTTGGTGTCCCTAGGGTCGTCATTAGTGATGGGGGAATGCATTTTAAAGAAAATAAACTAACTTCCATACTGTCTAAAGTTGGTGTCCAACACCGGCGTGGTTTGGGGTATCATCCCCAAACTAGTGGTCAGGTAGAGGTCTCTAATCGCGAGTTGAAAGAGATCTTGTCTAAAGTAGTTTCTAAATCACGGAAAGACTGGAATCTTAAGCTAGATGACACATTACGGGCTTACAGAACTGCATTTAAGACACCAATTGGTGCATCACCTTATAGGCTAGTTTGTGGGAAATCGTGTCACTTACCTGTTGAATTGGAATGTAAGGCCTGGTGGGCAATTCGTGAGCTTAATTATGATCCTAAGTTGTGTGGTCAGAATCGTCTTTTGCAGCTAGATGAATTGGAAGAGTTCAGACTTAATGCCTATGATAGCTCGCGCATTTACAAAGAAAAGACGAAGAGGTGGCATGACAAGAGAATCCTACCTCGGGAGTTTCATGTTGGGCAAAAGGTGCTGCTATTTAATGCCCGATTGAGACTATTTCCTAGCAAGCTGAAGTCCAGGTGGAGTGGCCCTTATACGGTGACAGCGGTTACCAAATTTGGATCCGTGGAGCTCGAAGATTCCGAGGGTCATAGATTCAAGGTGAATGGCCAATATGTGAAGCATTACCACGAGGCGAATGAAGTAGAAAATCGCGTTGAAGTCCTGCGCTTCGACGAGCTTGACGCGCCAGTTAATTGATGCCAGAAAGGTCGTGCGGGACCTCTTAAACCAGCGCTCTCCGGGAGGCAGCCCGGACTGTTTTATTGTACTTTTGTTAAACATTTTTATTTTTCCTTAGCTTTTTGTTGAACTTTATACGCTATTTACGAACTCCCTATGTATTTCCTTGCTTTAAGTGCGTGTTTTGTAGGTCCAAGCACTCGATCGAGTGGTTTCCAGCTCGATCGAGCACTTTTTGGGGAAGACTTCACTCGATCGAGTGATAATTGTCCTCGATCGACCATTTCCAAAATCACGTTCACTCGATCGAGTGGTTTTTCACTCGATCGAGTCCTTCCCTGCACCAGTTCACTCGATCGAGCTGTTCTAAGTGCTCGATCGAGTAGTTTTGACTCCCAGCTGATGTTTTCCGTCTATGGAGCTACTGTTTGACTTTCTTTGACCTCCCATGTTCATGGTTGGTTTGGGGAGGTCCCTCTTTATGACGTTTTGTAAGTTTTCCTACTCCGCTCTTCATTTTCTCTTCAGTTTGCATTTGTTTCTCTATTTTTGGTACAATGAGGGCATTGTACGGTTTGGTTTGGGGAGGTATGCATCCATATCTATGTCTGCATGTTTTCTTACATTTTTGCTTGCACGTTTACTTATTTCCGCATGCATTGTTGCTTTAATTAATTCGAAAAATATATCATAAAAATTCAAAAATTTTCATGTTTAATTTGAGTCGGAACATTTGAACGCTAACGCTACAATGAATCCCTACTTGAGCCGTGCATATTCTTGACATCTAGTTGGCATGATTGTGTGCATAATCTACGAGTTTTTGTTTCCCTCTTATCTGAACGAATAGACTTGATTCATTATGTCGGCAAGCTACATTACATTCTGAGGTTAGAGCTTTATAAACTGGTGACATTCATGACCGGTTTCATTTAGGATATGAGTAGTACTCTCTTTAAGGCATGTAACATCAATTTGCATAAGCATGAGTCTAGTCTTCTTAATACCTGTATGCATTCGGTCTGTGGATGGTGACACATGTTAGGAGAGGCAGTCCCCTTTATTTCATTCTACCTATGAGCCCCACGTAGCCAAATTGCCTTTTTGTCCTATTAACTACTTTCTATAATACTTCCTACCCTAGCTGAGCTAGTGACGAGTAGTTCTTGGAATGTTTCATTGCAATATGGTTATTTTATCTGATTTCAGAAGATGGTGGAAGAATGAAGAAAAAGAAAAAAAAAAAAAAAAAGACGAATGTTGAATTGTTGAAAAAAAACGAAACGAAAAAAAAGAGAATGAAAAAAAGCGAAAAGAAGAAAAGAAAAGAAAAATCATGTTGAAAAAATTGGATAATGATTCTCACTCCCAGGTCTTATTTATATCTTATGGGGAGTTGACGAGTTCTTGGTGTTTTTGAGTTTAGTGCATAATTTTTGCACCATTTTATCTTGCTATATTGAGTACGAAGTTGGGATGCTGTCTATATTCGGATCCGTTGTTGCTAGCCTGGCTATTAACCCCACAAATCCAAATTCATTTTAGCCCCTTCTTACCCATTACCTCACTTACCCAAATGTAAGTCCTCGGCACGTGCCTTGGTCACTAGTATGGTTGGAATGCATATGTACGGTTGTAGAGACTTTATTCATGTTAACTGCATGCATGCTCTTATAGATCGAGTTAGGTGAGTGTCTCTACTTCTTTCTATCTTTTACATATATACTTACCTTGTGCCTAATTTTGAGTGACGAGCGGCCCGTGAGAGTCCGACATCTTTTGAACCTTGCAAGGTCGACGGTTCAGTAAGTTCGAAACATTGATTTAACTCGTTGCACTTCTCATTTTACATTTTGTCATTTTGTCGCATTAAATTGGTTCTAGTGGATGATTTGTAGCTGATGCGTTGGTCCCGTTCCATTGTTTATTTTTAGTTGCATTCATATTTGCTTGGGGATAAGCAAAGGTTTGGTTTGGGGAGATTTGATGCGTGTCTTTTATATAAGGTTTCTACCTCATTTTTACACGCATTTCTGTACTTTTTATGTAGCATCTGGCTACAAATACCCCCGAATATTCTACTTTGGTTCGTTTTATGTAATTTGCAGGAATTAACCGAAGAGGAGCTAAATCGAGCCTAATTTGTCCCAATTGTATGCATTCATGGAGAATAAGGAGCCGGAGCTTGGAAATCTAACACTTGGAAGACGCGTGAGCTGAGTTCGGGAAGTAGTTCAAGGCCTAACAAGCTTAAACAGCTCGATCGAGTGATTTGTGGCTCGATCGAATGCTTTTATTGCCTAAGTTACTCGATCAACCACTTTCGAGTACACACAAGAGGAGCAAAGCAAGGAATACTCGATCGAGTAGTTTATTTCTACTCGATCGAGGAGATTGATGCACAGTTGCTCGATCGAGTGAGTTATTTCCACTCGATCGAGTGGTTTACCCTTCTACAGCCTTTTTCCGCCTAATTAATTTATGGGCTTTTTTAATTAGTCCATAGATTAGGTTATAGGATGGATTTTTAGTATAAGACTGAAGGAGTGAACTACGTCACTGCTCTCTCTGGGGACGTTCGTTTACTGTATACCTTGCCACTATTCTTTGGTTTTTGTTCTTCCTTTACACTTGGCTACTCAGATTTGGATTTTGCGATTGGTATTATTATTCTACTTTTACTCTTAATTCTTAATCATTTCTCGAATTCCTTCTTCCCTTTAATTGTTATCGTAATTGCTTCAATTGAATCCTTATTAGTTTTATCATTATGTTAAGTCTTAATTATCAACTTGTTATTATCGTTAATTCATTGATTATGAGTAGCTGATTTCCGTTATGCTAAGACTATAGGGGATCCATAATTATGAAGGGAGAGTAATCGATTTATTGGGTTAATGCTGGTATAGTCTTTGTTGGTTAAATGCTACAATTAACTGTATCTGTCTAATTGAGTCGACGCAATTAGACCTTTAATTCTTAGTGATCCTTGACCTGGACCAAAAGGTTGGAAAAGGCGAGACTAGTAGCGAACAGTAGGGTATTGCAGTGAGGGCGAAAGTTAAGCTGTTTACGCTTTAGGGTGAATTAAGGACCGAAAGGTGACGTTCGCTACCCCTTAGACCATATTTGCATTGACCTGAGACCTAGATTACTTGACTAAATGATTATGGTGAACCGTCTGTCTTAGCTGTTTCTCCTTATCTGCTTGATTCCTTCCTTTAATTTCCTCTTCCCTGTTCTCTTAGTTTAGAATATCACATTTAAAAACCCCCCCCCAATTGGTTACCTTGAGGAACTTAGATTAAGCTGACAATTTCCTACCTCTCTGTGGATTCGACCCGACTTCCCTAGCTATATTAGTTAGAGCCAGTTATTATTTTTGACAGGTACGCGACAGACGTGTCAAAAGTGATAAAATATCTATAGTCATCTCTAGCGGTAATTGACATAGGTCCACATACGTCCGTATGTATGAGTCCTAATAGGTCACTAGCGCGCATTCCAACACCTTTGAAGGAAATTCGAGTCATCTTGCCAATGAGACATGATTCACACGTGCCATATGTAGAAAAATCGAATGCGGGAATAGTCCCATTATCGACGAGTTTCTTCATGCGTTTCTCATTTATGTGTCCCATTCGACAATGCCATAGATAGGTTAGATCTTTGTCACCAACCTTTATTTTATTATTATTCACGTGTAATACTTCTGTAGTTTGGTCTAAGATATAAATTCCATTCATGGAAACTGCTTTGCCATAAATCATTTCATTGAAAGAGAAAATACAGCTATTATCCTTTATTGAAAATGCAAAACCGTCTTTAGCAAGTACGGAAACAGAAATAATGTTCTTAGACAAACTGGGTACATAGTAACAGTTATTTAAAAATAACTCAAAACCACTAGGGAGTTGGATTACATATGTTCCCTTCGAGACAAGAAGAACTCGTGTTCCATTCCCGACTCGCAGTCCACATCACCTTTTTCGAGAGGTATGATGTTCTTTAGGCCCCGCAAATGATTACACAGATGAGAACCACAACCAAGATCAAGTACCCAAGTTCCGAAACTTGCATGGTTAATCTCAATCATATGAATATAAGATGACATACCAACAGGAACGACGCGGCCTGCTTTGATGTCCTCACGGTAGACGGGACAGTTCCTCCTCCAATGTCCAGTCTTGTGACAATGGTGGTGTAGGGTAATATCCGTATAAAACACCTTAAAATTAAGGACTATAACGTAATTTATCATGTGATTAATGGTCATAAACGAAAAACTAGAGAAACGATAAAAGAATAAGAATCAACCTCGGGTCCTGTGCAAAACGGCCTAAGAACAGAAATCAACGCAGATTTCCTCCTAATTGTTGCACCCAAGATCGTCTGAGACTATGCCCCTTGTGCTAGAAATTGCTCTCTGATTGCCTTGCAATATTGAGAGAGCCTTTTGTGAGGTTTTTGATGTGAGATCTAGAATTTCAGAGAAAAAGGCTCCAAAACCCTAATTTTTCTTCAAATGAGAAGGATTAGGTCAAAAGGAGAGAAGGACTCTCCTTTTGTTCTACTCGGTCGACCGAGTGCTAAGGGAGGGAGTGGGCTTTCCACTTTCTCCTTATTTAACTCGTGGTCCGACTCGTTTTGCTAAATGTATATGACGGGTTTTAATCATAAATTGTTATCCGTTATCGGATATTAAAATATCGAATAATAACATGAATCAGTCGACATGTTAATACTTGTCCGACAATGACAATATTGTATAATTAATCAATTCAATATACATTAATTAAATATAACAGTTTATATTCAATTTACGAATTAACCGCTTAATTCACCTTAGCCAGTATTATTTAATCCGTATTAAATAAATATCTCAACATCGCGTTTGACTAATTATTAGTCAATAACTCCGACTAACCGCTTAGTCATATTAGGCATCAACATGACTGTATTTTCATGCCGTCACATCTCTCAAACGTATCCTATACGTGTGACTTTTAGGGACCAGTTGATCACCGCCATCTGTATGACAATAACGTCAAACTTATCTAGCAAGCCAACCGTTATTGATAAACGTGGACCAACTGATAATAATACAAAAGTATACCCTTTGATCCTTTTAGAGATTTATATGTCATTGCACTAACTGTGGAGGACACCAGCCCCAACAATCTTCCACTTGTCCGTACAAGTGTACGTGCAATAACGTTATCCGCACTAATTGGAGGACACCGGTTCCAACAAACTCCCACTTGTCCGTACAAGTGTATGTGCGATAACCGATTCTCATATCCATTTAAAATTTCTCCCACTCAATGTAAAACAATTTGTAGATCCGTATCCGCAAGGTCGTATTTTACAATCGATCTGTATCAAGAGTGGTTTCCCCGACTAGAGAGTGACTTAATTGATAAAACGAATCCGCATTCGAGCATGGCCATGCATTTCAGTTACAGCTCCTCGAGTGGCCCTGAGAAATATCGAGTACCTGAAAAAGGCTGAATATTTTCTTCAACTCGACTCCTGCCGATCTAAGCACAGTATGAAATGACCCCAGAAAAAATCTACTTGGCCCCTTGTTACGGATGACCGTGAGAAAGAAACCAAAGTCACCCAAAATCTGCCTTAATCTCAAGAGACAGTCGATAGTCAAAAGAATCGACTCTTAGGATCACCATGGAGGTCCTATCCACGACCTGGCACCGAATGTTATAAAACATTTAGGACTCCACGTCGTTGTCACAATTGTGTCCTACGAGATATCCGTATAACTCGCCTCTGTGATTGGTCAGTCAACCGTTTGACTTATGGCTCGTTGAACCCACCATCAACCAGCGTCACAAAATAATTGCCAGAGTTATCAGCTCACTTGGGCAATTAAGGACCAAAAATATAATGTTTGTTCAGTTCACTTTGTGGTGTTCAAGATAGTCGTACAACTCCACATGAAAAACAAAATATATAAATATCAAAACGATGATGTCGTATAGAGTACACGAGAAAAAGAATCTAATCCATGAAAGAGTACTACAACTCAGGAACACGTTTAATTCCCATGGAAATAACATGCCCTTCACGCTTATCTTGTCTAAATGGTTTAGTGAGAGGATCTGCTATATTATCATCTGTAGCAATCTTTTCTATCACTACCTCCTTTTGCTCCACGTAATCTCGGATTAGATGAGCTTTCCGTTGTACGTGTCTAGACTTGTTGCTAGACTTAGGCTCCTTAGCCTGGAAGATGGCACCTCTATTGTCGCAATAGATGGTGATCGGGTCATTCGAACTAGGCACTACTGATAGTCCTTGTAAGAATTGACGCATCCATATCGCTTCCTTTGCAGCTTTAGACGCGGCATAGTACTCGGACTCAGTCGTAGAATCTGCTGTAACACTTTGTTTGGAACTCTTCTAGCTGACTGCAGCGCCATTAAGAGTAAAAACGAATCCAGATCGAGATTTCGAGTCATCTCGATCCGTTTGGAAGCTAGCATCTCACAGAATCGTAGCGCGATAGCTTTTGATCGCCTCCATAAGTCAATGCCCAATCTTTAGTCCTCCGTAGGTACTTAAGAGTGTTCTTGACAGCCATCCAATGTGATTCACTTGGATGCTGTTGGAATCGACTTGTCATACTCAATGCATATGCCACGTCCGGACGTGTGCATATCATGGCATACATGATTGATCTTATAGCCGAAGCATAAGGAATCTGGGTCATGCGCTCTATCTCTTCCGGTGTCTTTGGTGCCTGAGACTTGCTCAAATGCACCCCTGGAGCCATAGGAAGAAACCCCTTTTGGAGTTAGTCATCTTTGAATCTCTCTAGAATCTTGTCTATATAAGACTCGATTGAGAGATAACATCCGGCGTGATCTATCTCGATAGATACGGATGCCCAAAATTCTTTGTGCCTCACCCAGATCTTTCATCTGGAAATGGTTCTTCAACCAAACTTTTACCAAAGTTAAGAGAGGTAGGTCATTCCCAATCAGGAGTATGTCATCAACATACAATATTAGGAAGACAATCTTGCTCCCACTCGACTTGATATATAGACATGGTTCCTCGACCGATCGAGTAAATCCATTTTCTTTTATCACTTGGTCGAAACGATGATTCCAACTCCGAGAAGCTTGCTTAAGTCCATAAATGGAACGCTTAAGCTTGCACACTTTCTTAGGATGTACAGGATCGATGAAACCTTCGGGTTGTACCATGTACAACTCTTCCTCCAAATAACCGTTTAAGAAGGCGGTTTTCACATCCATCTGCCAAATTTCATAGTCATGAAAAGCGGCAATCGCTAAGATAATCCGAATGGAACGCAAAGATAACTACGGGTGCAAAAATTTCATCGTAGTGCAAACCCGACACTTGGGTGAAACCTTTAGCAACTAGTCGTGCTTTATAGATATCTTGTTGACCTTCCACAGAATGCTTTATCTTGTAAAGCCATTTGCATTGAAGGGGACGAACCTTAGCAGGCAAGTCAACAAGATCCCATACGTTGTTCTCATACATGGAGTCCATCTCGGATTGCATGGCCTCAAGCCATAGCTTTGAGTCGGAACTAGTCATGGCACCTTTATAGGTTGCGGGTTCACTACTCGTTAAGAGCAGAATGTCATCTATGTCATGTTACTCGACCATACCAATGTATCTGTCCGGAGGAATAGAGACTCTTCCCGACCTCCTAGGTTCCTCAGGAATACTAACTGCAGCCGGGATTGAAGGAACTGGTTCCTCCAATGGTTGCTCGGCATTTGGTTCTGGAATCTCCGACAGCTCGAAGGTTCTATTACTCTTCGCGTTCTCGAGAAACTCCTTCTCTAAGAATGTCGCACTAGCCGCAATAAATACACGTTGTTCGGTTGGCGAATAGAAGTAATGACCAAATGTTCCTTTAGGATAACCTATAAAGTATGTCTTGACCGATCGCGGGCCGAGCTTATCCTCGTGTCTCCACTTGACATAAGCCTCGCAGCCCCAAACCCGTATAAAGGACAAGTTGGGGACCGTTCCCTTCCATAGTTCATATGGAGTCTTGTCAACAGCTTTAGACGGACTTCGGTTAAGTATTAGAGTAGCTGACAGAAGAGCATAACCCCACAATGAATCAGGAAATACGGTGTGACTCATCATGGATCGAACCATATCAAGTAGTGTTCGATTTCTCCGTTCGGACACACCATTCAACTGAGGTGTTCCATGTGGAGTCAACTGTAAGACAATCCCACAGTCCTTAAGGTGTTGATCAAACTCGTGTGAAAGATACTCGCCACCACGGTCTGATCGTAGTGTTTTAATCTTTCTACCCAGTTGGTTATGTACCCGATTCTGGTATTCTTTGAATTTCTCAAAGGACTCACTTTTATGGTTCATTAAGTAGACATAGCCATATCTACTTAAATCGTCCGTGAAAGTGATAAAATACCTATAGCCTTCTCGTGCGGTGATTGACATAGGTCCACACACATCCGTATGTATGAGTCCTAATAGGTCAGCAGCGCGCATTCCAACACCTTTGAAGGAAATTCGAGTCATCTTACCTATGAGACATGATTCACACGTGCCAAATGATTCAAAATCAAAGGCCGAGATAACTCCATTCTGTATGAGCTGTTTAACGCGTTTCTCATTAATGTGTCCCATACGGCAGTGCCATAGATAACTTTGATCTTTGTCACCAACCTTTAACTTCTTATTCATTACGTGCAATATTTCGGTGGTCTGATCTAAAACATAAATTCCATTCATGGAGACTGCCTTGCCATAAATCATATCGTGTAACGAGAAAACACAATATATTATTCTCTATTACAAATGAAAAACCAAGTTTGTCAAGTGCGTAAATGAAATAATGTTTTTAGATAAACTGGGTACATAATAGCAGTTATATAAAAATAACTCAAATCCGCTAGGAAGCTGGATCACATATGTTCCCCTCGAGACGGCAGCCACTCGTGCTCCATTCCCGACACGCAGGTCCATCTCACCCTTTACGAGGGGTTCGATGTTTCGGAGCCCCTGCACATGATTGCATAGATGAGAACCACAACCAGTATCTAGTACCCAAGTTCCGTAACTTGCATGTTTAATCTCAATCATATGAACAAAAGTAGAAGAAGAAGAAGACATACCAACAGGAGTAACGCGACCTACTTTTATGTCCTCATGGTATACAGGACATGTACGCCTCCAATGCCCAGTCTTGTGGCAATGGTGGCATTCCATGTTACCGGTCTTGCTCTTTGTCGCGCCTAGTGAGGTGCTCGACTCACCAGGCCCACTCTTACCCGATCCCGACTTCTTAAACTTCGGGTTACCTACTGCTAGGTCTGTCTGAGCTTTGCCCTTACCCTTGCCCTTGTTTGACACAACGAGAACATCCTTTTTCAGGCTCCCACTAAACTTCATGTCCTTCTCGGTCTGTACGAGAAAGGAGTGTAGTGCATGAGGACTTTTCTTCAAATCATTCATATAGTAATTGGCTCTAAAGAGCGAAAAACCATCGTGGAGTGAATGAAGCATGCGGTCAATCACGATGTTCTCGCTGATCTTACAATCAAGCGCCTCCAGTTTCTCGACATTCTCAATCATGCTGAGAATGTGTGGGCTAACCGGTTGGCCCTTCTGGAGTTTCGCCTCAAAGAAGCGACAGGTATGCTCATAGGTCACGATTCTCGGTGCTTTCGAGAATTCCTTAGTGAGCGTGGTGAAAATCTTGTTTGCACCTTGGGCTATGAAGCGTTTCTGCAAATTGGATTCCATTGCAAAAATGAGTACGTTCTTTATCGCACCCGCTTCCATGACGAAATCGCTATACGTGGCGATCTCGTTAGCTCTAGCCGTGGGGCCTGGGTTTGGCGGGATGGGCTCTATCAGATATTTGAGCTTCCCGTCAGCAATGGCAGCATTCCGTAATGCCGCCTCCCGGTCCGCGAAATTTGATCCATCATTCTTGATCGAGTAGACCGATTCATCCGATTCATGAAGATCCGAAGCCGGAATCACGGTCCAATGTGGCACTTGGCATTGGGTCGTCCGTACGGCCAGCCATTTTGTTATTAGCAGTTTAAATGATCGTGTTCTACACTGAAAAAGAAAGAAAAACAAAACGAAATAAGCAACTCATCGAGGTTATTTAAGTCTAATTAAAATTAATTTTAACGTGTAGACTCATTGCACTTGTATAATCGATCTACCTCAAGAATTATACAAATGATCCCAAGACTCAATTTCCGTAAATTGATAAGCCAACTGTTTGGCTAGTTCTACCGTTAGAAATCTTGGTCGATAGATTTCCGTAAATCCTATCTTTAGTCCACCATAATCACAGGATCGTACGAGTGACCATAGTGTTGAGATAAAATAGGTCAATCAGTTCCAACTTACCCGACGTAGAAGGGATCATATTATGCCTACCGACGAAGAAGGGGTTCATTGGAGTTTGACCTATAAAGACTATTCTCAATTTTTGGTTATACGAGGAAGATCCCATCAACTTAGTTTTAATTCATTTAAAGTGAACGAAAATCTAGCATTACGTGAATGAATTAACTTAGGTGATGGCTTATTAAGTCCGTGTGACATCTGTATGTCATAGAAAACTAACGCGTAACATCTATATGAGTCAGTTTTCATACAAATATTAGGTGGTTTGGTTTTAGGCGGAAAATGATGCAAACTATCGCTACGATGAAAAACATAAAAAAAAAAAAACAAAACGTAAATAAAAGTCCTAGTGTGGCCTATCCTAGCAAGATAAACATAATACAACATTGGAATCCATCGTTGGACCCGAGAAGCTTGTCTTGATGTTCCATCTTGATCCGTGCAGCGCGAGTGAGCATCCGATCTCCATCTTTGGTCTTCTCAAAATTACAATTTAAAATTTACAAAATATAAACCTATTTACATTCTAAATTAAAACTGTAACTACAAGGAAAAATCCAAAACGGAGATGCGAGATCTCAAAATACAACCAAGATCGTGTTCCATCATTACGGTAACACGTTCTACTAAGGCCACACTAAGTTACAACCGTTTGTAAAATTAAATACGTAATAAAAACATTCATGGCATTCAAAAGTAACGATAAATAAAAGATGCATCAACTAAAACAAAATTATTCGTGACATAATTCCGTAATTATGTTAAATTTATCCAAACCACCTTTTAACGCTTAAAATTATATGACAAAACCGCTTTTATCAACTTAATTTTAATCCATTACAATCCGTTACTTTAAACCGCTTTAAAATAACTAAATGGTACGTGTGTGAACCGTTTCACAATCAAGCGAGTGCAAATAATCCGTATTATTTACATTGTATGGCCGAAAAAAATAAAAAATAAAAACACGAAATTTTTTTTTTCCTTTTCCAGCGCGGCACTCAAGAAAACGATTTGACAAAAACAAAACCAATTGCAATTTTGACCTAATTCGTATTAAATTAAAACTTCAATTGACAAAACCTTAAACATATTGCTATAATAATCGTTTATAATAACAATATGCAAAAACAAATCGAAAACAAAACCAATCGATCGAGACACAAAAGTCCTCGATCGACTGATCACCCGTGAACATGCATGTCACGGTTTTCAAGGCAAAAAAAAATATCGATTCAAATCGTTTTATGAAAATCACGATGAAAAATTTACGTGGCCTCGCTCTGATACCACTTGTAGGGTAATATCCGTATAAAACCCCTTAAAATTAAGGACTATAACGTAATTTATCATGTGATTAATGGTCATAAACGAAAAACTAGAGAAACGATAAAAGAATAAGAATCAACCTCGGGTCCTGTGCAAAACGGCCTAAGAACAGAAATCAACGCAGATTTCCTCCTAATCGTTGCACCCAAGATCGTCTGAGACTATGCCCCTTGTGCTAGAAATTGCTCTCTGATTGCCTTGCAATATTGAGAGAGCTTTTTGTGAGGTTTTTGATGTGAGATCTAGAATTTCAGAGAAAAAGGCTCCAAAACCCTAATTTTTCTTCAAATGAGAAGGATTAGGTCAAAAGGAGAGAAGGACTCTCCTTTTGTTATACTCGGTCGACCGAGTGCTAAGGGAGGGAGTGGGCTTTCCACTTTCTCCTTATTTAACTCGTGGTCCGACTCATTTTGCTAAATGTATATGACGGGTTTTAATCATAAATTGTTATCCGTTATCGGATATTAAAATATCGACTAATAACATGAATCAGTCGACATGTTAATACTTGTCCGACAATGACAATATTGTATAATTAATCAATTCAATATACATTAATTAAATATAACCGTTTATATTCAATTTACGAATTAACCGCTTAATTCACCTTAGCCAGTATTATTTAATCCGTATTAAATAAATATCTCAACATCGCGTTTGACTAATTATTAGTCAATAACTCCGACTAACCGCTTAGTCATATTAGGCATCAACATGACTGTATTTTCATGCCGTCACATCTCTCAAACGTATCCTATAGGTGTGACTTTTAGGGACCAGTTGATCACCGCCATCTGTATGACAATAACGTCAAACTTATCTAGCAAGCCAACCGTTATTGATAAACGTGGACCAACTGATAATAATACGAAAGTATACCCTTTGATCCTTTTCGAGATTTATATGTCATTGCACTAACTGTGGAGGACACCAGCCCCAACAAGCTCCCACTTGTCCGTACAAGTGTACGTGAAATAACGTTATCCGCACTAACTGGAGGACACCGGCTCCAACAGGTGGCACTCTATGTCACCGCCCTTGCTTTTTGCCTTGCCCTGTGAGCCACTAGTCTCACCAGGCGCACTCTTACCGTTTCCTGGCTTTTTAAACTTTGGCTTACCTACAACTAGGTCGCCATGAGTCTTGCCCTTACCTTTACCCTTGTTGGAAATCGTGAGAACATCCTGCTTCATGCTCCCACTCAATTTCATATCCTTCTCGGTCTGTACGAGAAGGGAGTGTAGGTCATGAGGACCCTTTTTCAAGTCATTCATGTAATAGTTCGCCCTGAAAAGGGCAAAACCATCGTGAAGAGAATGAAGCATTCGGTCAATGACAATGCTCTCACTGATTTTACAATTCAGTGCCTCCAGCTTCTCGACATTCTCAATCATGTGAAGAATGTGTGGGCTAACCGGTTGGCCCTTCTGGAGTTTCGCATCAAAGAAGCGACAGGTATGCTCATATGTAACGATTCTCGGTGCTTTTGAGAACTCGTTAGTGAGCGTAGTGAAAATCTTGTTTTCACTTTGGGCAATGAAGCGTCTCTGCAAATTGGTTTCCATTGCAAAGCTGAGTACGTTCTTTATCGCACCCGCTTCCATAACGAAATCACTATAAGCGAGTGTCTCGTTGACTCTGCGCATTGGGGCTGGGTTGACAGGTATTGGCTCAGTTAAGTACTTGAGCTTACCGTCAGCAATGGCAGCATTCCGTAGTGCCGCCTCCCAGTCCGCAAAGTTGGACCCATCATTTTTCAGACGTGTGAACTGATTCATCTGGTCCATGAATACTTTCAGCCAGGACGCGCGATCAAGTGTGGCACTAGGCATTGGGATTGCGTTATTTCCAGCCATTTCGTTGTAACAGTATTATGAAAAATAATCGTGTTCTACATCTGAGAAGAAGAATAAAAATAATAAGCATGTGCATCGTTTATATTTTTAAGTGTAATGAACTTTGTCATAACGCGAAGACTCAAAACATTTATACAATTGACCTCCCTCAAGAATTATATAAATGATCCCAAGACTCAATTCTCTGTAAATTGATAAGCTAACCTTTTAGCTAATTCTACCGTTAGAATTCTTGGTCGATAAATTTCTGTAAATTCTATCTTTAGTCCATCATAATCACGAGAAACTCTTCGGACTATGATGTTGAGGTAAACTAAGTCAACACAACTACTTACCCAACGTAGAAGGGGTCATATTATGCCTACCGACGAAGAAGGGATTCATAGTTGTTTGCCCTTATAAAGACTAATCTCAATTTCCGTTTTAAAGGAAGATCCCATCAACTTTATTTTAATTCATTTTAAGTGAACTAATATCTAGCATGCGAGAATGAATAAACTAAGGTGATGGCTTAAAGACAGTGACATCTGTATGTCCATGAAAACTAACATACAACCTATATGAGTCAAAGTCCTAATGTGGCCTATCCTATCAAAATGAACAATAAATACAAGCTTGGAATCCTCCTTGGACCAGAGAAGCTTGTCTTGATGTTCCATCTTGATCCATGTAGCGGGAGTGAGCTCCAATCTCCATCTTTAGTCTTCTTTTGAAAATTACAATAAATAAAATTTACATAATAAACCTATTTATTACATTCTAATTTCAAAACCCAAAAACTAAAGAAAAATAAAGGAGATTCGAGATCTCATAATTACATTAAAAATTATGTTTCCTTCATTACGAAAACATAATTTGACTAAGGCCACACTAAGTGTTACAACTGATTGCAAAAATACGTAAATTAAATTCATTCAATCGATTCATTCAACAAAAATAAAATATAATGCATCAACTAAAATAAATTAAACATACATGACACAATTCCTTAATTATGTTGATTAATTTATCCAAACCACCTATTTAAATCAAATTAAGTGATAATTCTTCAATTAGTCACATTAATTTCAATCTTAATCTATATTAAACTTGTAATATGAATTCAATCCGTCAAAATTTTAAACTGCTTTAAAATAATTCGGTATCTTTTAATTGTGAACCGTTTCACAATAACTAATTGGCCAAAATCAAAACAAAAACAAAATCCTTTTTTTTTATTTGGTCTCGGCATAAACAAAGAAAAACAAAACAAGCATGTTTCTTATTTTATACACGGTTTTATCTGTAAAAAACCGAAACAAAAAAAAAATTTAAAAATTCTGTCCCCTGTGAACAGTAGCACGTGAACAGTAACAAACAAAAAAAAAATTTTTTTTTTGGATGCTTTTACAAAACGGCATAAACAAAACAACCGAGAGCAAAAAAAAAAACAGCAAAATTTTTTTTTTTAATACTGTTCATCCGTGAACAGTACAGAAACAGCAAAAAAAAAAATTCACGGTTTTGTAAATTAGAACCCTAATGCCTTTTTAATTTCAACTTAATCTGCATTAAATCAAACATGACGATTCCATTTATGTTTTAACTTCATCTGCATCAAATCAAACATCTACCAATTCTTCATATGATAATTTTAACTGATTAAAACAACATTATGAAAAATAAAAATGGAAATCTCGCATAAAAAAGAACAAACACCGGCTGCAAACATTTTTTTTTTTTCAATCGGCATTAACAAAAAAAAATAACAGCCGTGCCCTAAATTTTTTTTCGGAAACCCTAAAAGTTTACATACAATTTTTATGAAAATCATCAAAATTAAAATTCGTGGCCTTTGCTCTGATACCACTTGTGAGAAATAATCTGTATACTTCCCTTAAAATGAAGGATTATAACGAATTTAATGATGACGATCACTAGTCATAAATTAAAATACATAAACAAAAGTAAAGGATTCAGAATTAACCTTCGGTCCTAGCAAATACGGCTTAAGAACAATATCAAAATAGATATTCTCCTATCAGTTGCCCTTGATTTTGCTAGAATCGATCCAAAAATTAAAATAATTTTTAGGTTTTCTTTGTATTTTTCCGATGAGAGAGGAGGCAAAAAAAATGAATTAGGTCAGAAAATACTCTCCCTCACTCACCTATAAACCGTGTATAGGAATGAATTAGGGTAGGCTTTTCTTTTCTATTTTTCTCGGCCCATAACCGAAATAAGGAGTATTCTTTCCTTATTTTTGGTTATTCCAAAAATGTATAAAATGTGTTACATTGTCATCTAATGTGGATCGAACCCATGACCTCTTGGTTTGTGTACCCTCACTATTACCACTATGACACATTCAACTTGTTGATATTAAATATAACCGATTATATTTAATTACGAATTAACAGATTAATTCGTCCAAGCTAACATTACATACATTTAATTAAATATAACTTATTATATTTAATTTACGAATTCACAGTTAATTCGTCTCAACTAATATTATTTAATATTCATTAAATAATTGTCTTATCAACACATTGACTAACAGTTTAGTCATATTAGGCATCAATGTGATCATATTTCTATAACCACATCTCTCAAACACATACTATAAGTGTGACCTTTAGGGACCAGTTGATCACCGCCATATGTATGATAATAACGTCAAACTTTCTAGCAAACCAACCGTTATTAGGTAAACGTTAATCAACTGATTAAATATACGAAGAATACCCTTGTGAACCTGTAAGAGATTTACAAATGTTATCACACTAATTTGTGGAGGACACAAGCTCCAACAGCCACGTCGCGTAAAACTCACACAACCACTCATTTTCCTATAAATACCCCTCAAATGCTCCCATTTGAGAAGTTTCGCGAGTGTCCGCCCCCTCTTTTCTCCCTTGAAATTCTCGACTCGACTTCTTAAGTCACAATCTAACGCGTATTTACGACCTACCGATCGTAAATACAAGCCTTACACATTGTTTGGTACTGTTATCGTGCATTAAATCACTTGACCGACCACTTCGACCACTACACCATCACTAATCTTAAAACACTCTTTTTACTTGCCAAAACGGTTTTAAACCGAGTTTTTTCCGACCAAACGAGTTGTTACACTTACGTCGGTCACTCGCCATGACCAAACATGTAAGTATGAGGGTGTAAAAATCCTTCTTTTATCATGTTTTTATTTGTTTCATGACTACAACATGCTAAAACATGCATAACATGAACCAAAACATGGAATAAACGAGTCAAAACTGATTTTTGGCCTGAGACAAAAGCCCCTTAGTTCGCCGGCTTGCCCGCGCCTCAATGGGGTGTCCAGGTCAGAATTCAACCATGTTTGTTCTCGTCATTTCCCTTTGATTCATTTTCATATTTACAATCGGTTTTTACTATTTCAAATATTTTCAAACCTTTTTATTTTATTTTATTTGTTTTAACCATAAAACATTTTACACCCTTGGTTCCTCATAACATGATGGTTAAATCCGTGTTTCGGTGATAATATTTGGTTAATAACATTTAAAAGGTATTTTAAAGCGTTTTATTTCATTTTTGGGAGGTATTTTAAAGCCTTTCATCATTTCTTTACATTTTCAAAACAAGCATATTAGTCACCGACACAAAGTCATCCTTGGTTCTACATACCATGCCGGATTTTAACCCAAGTACGATGATGAGTATCGACTAATTACATTCAAATGAACTTAAAACAATTAGTTCATAATTATTTTCAAAACTATTCATGTCAAGCTTGTCAAGTCGAACCCGACACCGAATATTATCAAAATGATGATGATTATTCGGGTCTAATTCTTCAAATCAACAAATGTGGTCTAAACGACCCTTTCAAATCAAATCGGGTTCAAATACCCATTTTTCAACACGTTTTATAACGTTTTCTAAATGGCCAGAATACGGCATATAACCGTAGGTTGACCCCCGCCTAAAACAGGCCTTTCAATTCTCATTTTCAAAACCAGGGGAGGCCCCTTGTACCGCCGGCTGGCTCGCGCCTCATATAGCCGTCTGGTACAGGACCTGTTCCCTTTCCAGCACTCGTCTAGGACGATCCCGACTCCGGTTAGCCCGGATATAGGACGGATCATATGACTATTTGCTTATTCAAAATCACGTTTGCAAAATGCCTTACTAAGACAAGTGGATCATGTTATGCACCATAAACCTAATTTGGTAAATGGATGTTTAATTTCCGTCTTGCATGCAAATCAATCATTAATCCAAGTCGACATCTTATACTTGATACTTGGATTAAATCAACCGACTTAGAAAGCTCTCACATATTAGGTTTAAATTATTGGATGTGCATTCATGCACTTAAACCGTTTTATCAACTTTTGCATTCAACCAACCAAGATCGATCAGTAAAGGCCGCTACCGGGGGCGGGATTGGGTGTCTGATTAAAGGGCTTCCCAATACGTACCTTCACCTCTTACTCAGAAACTTTGGATAGTGGACGACCTTATCCGGAGCATACAAGAGTCATTCTAGAGATAGGATGCTAAAGAGGGACGATTTCCTTATCTTTAGTACTTATGTCAAACGCTGCTTTGTGCTTCGATTTGACCGAGGTATAAAGTGGATTTCGAACGGGTTCCAAGCATACCACAAATGCTTGGTGGCGACTCCGAACATCTCTAATCGTTTCGAGACCTTTACCGAGACGAAACCGACTGATCTAAAACGATCCGGTCGAAAGCATTTTTACGCCGCCGAGCGTGGCTTTCAAAAGACCGCTATACGTCCACAGATTGGCTTGGCGTGTAGGTGGCTATGTCCACAGATACCATATGAATGGAAAGACTAGAAATTGCATAGATCTAAAGGATATATTACAAAAGATAAAATCTTGTCCCAAATTAATTGACTAAATTAATCTAATTTAGGCTAAATAAGATGAGAAATTATGAGTTTTTTTCTAAGACTACACTATTCTCTACCCTCCTATTTTGCGTAGACCTGTACTCGGGCCGGGCTGGCTAGGGGGCGGGCCGGGCTAGCCAAGTCAGACTCGGGCCAGGCTTGGGGGAAGGGGTGGGCTTGGCCGGGCCGGGCCAGGCTGGGATATGCTTGACCCGGGCCAGGACCCGAGGTGGGCCAATGGCGGGTCGTGCTGTCGGGCCTTACCATTTTATTTTTTTTATTTTTTATTATTGCTAAAATAGCGGGTCAAGGCCGGGCCGGGCTGGAATTTCAAGACCCAGGCCAGGCCAGGGTTAACGGCGGGCTAAAGCCAGGCCGGGTCAGGCCAAGTTGCATAAAATAACGGGTCAAGGCGGGTCGGTCCGGACTGGGCCGGGTCAACCCGAGCTGATGGCCAGCTCTAATTTTGCGTGTCAAAAATGTGTGTGCCGTTCATGTCAAAAGGAGCTGGCTTTTAAGGCCTCAAATTACAAAAGTTAAAGCAAATGACCCAACTACCCCCAACTTAAGCTCCCCAAAAAGAATTACTGCAAGGGCTAGTATCGTCATTGCATTACAACTTTCTAATTCACCCAACTCAGCATAAAACTTGAAAGTCTTGAATCAATTAAAACGGAAATCGTGCAGCATGTGGCCCAACGTGGTGGGCTCCGGTGTGCTGGTGGTGCTCGGTTCGAGGAGATGTTAGGCGTCTTCAGTTTGTCGGAATTGGGTCAGAATTGTGGAGAATCGAGCCATGGTTGCTAGATGCTGCCTGAGATGGGTTCGGGTTCCAACATGGTGGTGATGGTGGGCGTCTAATGATGCACGAAAGAATCGATGTCGGCCGTCGGCGTCTAATGCTGCCTGAGATGGGTTCGGGTTCCAACATTGGAATCTAACTGAGTTTGAATTGGTCTCGGGTTGATGGAACTGGAGAAGCCCGATTTGTTGAATGAAGGAGATGGTCACGGTCGAATGATGTCGGGTGCGGCGGAGCTGATGCACGGAGTTGAGATGGAGCAACGGTGTGTCGTGGTGGCTGCTATTGTAGCTGCTGGCGTGGGTTGTTACCGGCTGCTGCTATTGTTGAATTCCGTTGTCGGGTTTCGAGTTTCAGTTCAGAGGTGATGTCAACGTTGATCTTTATTTTAGTTTTCAATTGATTCATTTATGCTCTTTGACCCGTCTTAACTCGTCTTGACCCGTTTCATTAACTCGGATTTCCTTTACTCACAATCCAACACCTACAAAAGTTAAACAAACAAAAGTAATACCAATTTCTCCGAAAATGTGACAATTATTGGTAAATTATTTGTAATAAATATAACAAAACTAATAATATCTAATTAGTTAATAAAATAAGCTTTAATTCAATAAAAGCACGCAAAATCGAGTCGAATAAAAAGTATAAGTGAGGTTTAAATGACACTAAAATACTACTTATCACAAGCGGCGTGAGCGGAGCACTAGCATTGTACTCACCCAAAGCTTGCGGACATCGACCCTCATGGAAAAGGTTAACCATCCGAGTAATAAAGGCGATCAAATCATCCGAAATAGCAATAGCAGCTGTAATACCTCGTAAATTAGTAGAGTTTATATAAATAAGTTACGTAATTCGAATAATTAAATTAATTGCATTTATTATAGTAATTGCAAATAAGACGGAATTAAATTGAATAATAAAATAATAAAGCAAGACGGAAATTGGATTGGATCATATGTATAACATGGACCGTGCTGATAGAGCTGTGGCCCGGCCATACTGCCTTGGTTTATGTGATGATCGGGAAAGTTATCGGGATTGAATAATAATAGAAATACTTGCCTTAAAGACGGATTTCCTAAATTGAAAAGGTATTAGCTTAAATTGTCATATAAAAGGGAAAATAATACATCTAAATTGTCATAATAAATCTGGAATTTGAGGAGAGAATTGGGGATCTCGGGAAACGTGACAAGAAACTCAAATCAACAATCGACTCAAGGTAATATTCTAAGACCGCCTTATGTATACACCTTCACTTTCTTATAACTCGTACACTAGACCACCGTTTGACGAACTAAGACCGTCACCAAGACCATGGATCACTAGGGTCTGACCAGGACCCATCGTTGACCACCAGGGACCTCGAGAAAAGGAGGGATTTCAGACGGGTTTGAGGGTGGGTATTGCAAACAGTAAACACAAATTGACCCCTTTATTGTGACTCGACTTGACTCGGGTCTGGTCTGGTTGTACTCGTGGTGGTTGGGGGACCCTAGTGGTTGCGTGTGCTGGCTAAAGGGGCCACCTTTATGACCGTTTGTGACCGGAATTACAAAACAGGGGATTTGAACCGAATTGGACCCTTATTCGGGTTCGCCTTGACCTGGGTATAGTGGGGTTGGGTCTTGGTGTTTGTGTCGACCAGGGTTGTGGTTTTAGGGAGGTCGAAGGTTGTTGTTGTTGGTGGTGGTGGTCGGAATAGCGAGTAACAGGGGAGGGGTGTTATTGATGTTGCCGTCGGTTTTTGGTGGATGTCGTGACGGATCAGGTGGATGTGGGACCACCCCTGGAACCACCGTGGGTCAGTGGTGACAACGGTGGTGGCTAGAGGTGGTGAGGTTTGGTGGATGATACGTGCATATTGTATAGTCTTTTTAGCCTATTTTAGCACGTATTTCCATGCATTCTTGTACTGTTTATATAGTATTTTGCCCCTGAATTTGCTACTTTGGTTCGTTTTGTCCGTTTTGTAGAAATGAACGCGAAAGTAGTGGAATCGTACCATTTTTCGTCCTTTTTGCATGCATTTTGAGGAGACGGGATTTTCTGGAGTGAGTTTCTGCATTGGGATGCGTGAAGGCACGATTTACAAGGCAGTCGGGCACGAGTCTAAGCTGATTTGAAGGAAGAACATTCGATTGAGTGGTTTTATTACTCGATCGAATGGTTTCTACGTCATTGGTTGATCAATCGAGCACTTTTATACTCGATCAAGAAGTGCTGAAAAGAGAGGTTACTCGATCGAGTAACTATTCTACTCGATCGAGTAGATTTTCTGGAGTTTTGCTCGAGCGAGTGGATTTATTCTACTCGATCGAGTGGTTTGGTCTGGCGTGGGTTTTAATTAGCCCGTAAGCTTGTTTTAGCTTTTGGACTTAGTTTATTTTCTATTTAAACGCAACTTTACTAGGTCATTAGCTATCTTGAATCTTATCATCGACACTTTTTCTTAGTTTTTCATCTATCATTTTCATACTTCACTGTAACTTTGCCTTCGGGATTATTTCGCTCGGATTTGTGTGTTCTTTACGCCGGATTCTCACGATTGTAATCTCTTTCTCCTTTTTTAATAATAATCTTTACTTCATTGCTTTAATTCTTTGTTTTGCTTTATTTAATTTCTGCCCTAATTTACTTTTTATGCAATTTGATTATCGTTTTAATATGTTGAATGTTGGTTATTTACCTGCTGTTAGTTTTGATAGTATTAATAACAATATGAGTAGCTAAATCTATTTCATGTTGGGATTATGGGATCTACGGTAGAAATGTGACGATGTAGTAAATAGGTTAGATGAATTAATTGTGAGATTCTGTCACCATAGCAATTTAACTGTATTTTACCGACTTAGTTGAGTGCACGCTTCTGAGTCACCCTTTAATCTGGCTAAATTTAATCATGGATCGGAAGATTGGACTAAATAGGCCTGCTATGAACAGTAGACTACCCTGACGAGGACGGAAGTTAAGTTAGTGGAAGTTTAGGGTAGAAAGTGGACCGGAAGGACCTTTCCATATCCGTCTCGCATTAATTTGCTGGACTACCGTAGTGAACCGAAATCCTGACATGTCCCTTCTCTATTTGATAGTTTAATTCTATTTCTCTGCCTTTACTGCTCTTTTCTCTGCTTCTCTTTCCTTTAAGCTTTTAGTTTAGAAAACCAATTCCAATTTAAACAACCCCCCCATTTGTGACAAAATAGACGGACTTTTACAGATATCTTGCCTCCCTGAGGAGATCGACCTGACTTCCCTAGCTATATAGTTAGTTTAGTTAGTTTATTTTAGATAGGTACACGACAACCCTGTCAAATTTTGGAGCCGTTGCCGGGGAGGAAATTGCCCTATCTGTCTTTGTTTCGTTTATTTTATCCGTCTTAGGGAATTTTCATTCCTTGAGGCAGTTCTTATTTATTTTCTTTCAGTGTTGTTTATGCCCAGGTCAGACAGGTTTGAGTTAGTTGCAGCTGATTCAGAGCCAGAGAGACTATTTAGGCATAGATTCCGTCTGCAGAGAAAATCACGAAAGGAAGACTTGAGTACTTTCGAACTAGAGCTTCACCATTTTATTTTCGCAGAAGACCAGTCTTTAGTAAAAGACATTCCTATTTCTGCCGATCAACCAGTAAAGATGTCGAACATTGCTAGTCACTCGGAGCCTAAAGCTAAAATTCAATCAAGGTAAAATTAGTAGAAGACCAGTCATGTGTCAAATTAGTAAAATTAGTAGAAGACCAGTCATGTGTCAAACAATTCAATCAAGGTAAAATTAGTAGTCCTTACTCCTCCATACAATCCATCTTTGTCCACAAATAGCTGTCAACAGTTTATGATAACTCAAACCGGTCAAACATTATCTCATATCTTTTCAATTCAGCAATACTCAACAGCATTCCTTTGTAAATTAAAGCTCCTAGCAAAGAACGATTATCTAACTAGGAAGTAAGGGAGATAACTTAATACTACACTGAGGTTACACTTAAACATGTGCCATTATTCATAAAAGACCTCTAACTTATGCCATTAAACTAAAGAACTATAAGGCATTCAAATTTTATTAAATTACACAAGAACTACAGTGTACAACTAACTAACAAGGTGATGTGGATGAAAAACAATATGCTACAAAATCTCAGTTTAGCAGGACTCAAAAATAGGAAGAAACCAAATGAGCAAGCAACACGCAAAAATTGTTGGGAAACATGTTGTCTACTTAGAATTTCTACCTAAGAGAATCCAACCAAAAATCGTAAAATTCAAGTTAGTGTCAAAATATACAAGATACATAGAAAATTAATTCTATCATCAATCTCCCCGACAACGGTGCCAAAATTTGATACGTGTCGTTAAGCGTATGTTAGGCCCAATTTAGCCTGGTCTGACTGTAACCTGGCCTGACCTTACAAGGCTGATTGGGGCAAACGGAGACCGGACAGTTCTAACCACTGTCAAGCAGATGAAGAATATTACAGGATGAATAGGCTACTTAGTCCCAGAAGAAAGGCCTGAAGGTAAGCACGGAATAGCCTGGCAGTACACCTAAACAGGCTGGATTAAGCTGAAGAGCAACAAAACGATTATATGAAGATGAATGTTCATGTCCTATTCTCAAGGAAGACCAAGTCTAACCATGAAGCTATATCACCAATGAACCAGGACATACAAGAGGAGAATGAGTTGAAGAAATAATCAAAGGAGAACGAGTTAACCGAACTAATAGGGAATGTGCCCTATTAATCCGGTAACAGCTCCAACAAAAGAGGAAGACGTTGAAGATCAATGTAACGTTTATATTTGTATAACTATAAATATTGTAATCTGGCATTTGTAATTTGATTCATCATTCATCAGTGTTAAACCACTTCACTACTTATTTTTCATTATTTTACGAGCACACAGTTACTTAAACAAATTTGTATCCAGCTTATCTAAATAAGATAAACATTATTCTTTATACTTAATCTTTCCCTGTTATTCATTTACAATATTCCAAACTTATAGAGCTAGATACCCAAATTATTCTTTAATCAAGCCGGACCTATTCAGGGAAAATCCTGCTAAAACAATTGGCGCCCACCGTAGGGCATCTAGTTCTTCAACCAATAAAATTCCCTTTATCATTTTTTCGTTTAATATTCACACACAAAAATGGTGGAACTCACCCCAGAACAACAATTAGCGGCTGCCTTGGCTAAAATCAAAGAATTAGAGGCAATTCAAGAGAAGGCGGTCAAGCGTAGTCAAGTCAATAGTGAAGGAATCGAGTCTAGCTCGAGGAAAAAATTGGAAAATCGGGCCTCGGGCTCCCAGGATCGATTCGAGCCAGGAACCCCATTCTCATCCATTATCAAAAACATTGACTTCTCCAATTTTGGAACCCCGGAGAAGGATACATTATCCGGTACCCCAACCATTTCCAATGATGAAACAAACAAAACTGAAGCAGCAATAATGATGGCTATGCTTCAGGAAATCCAAAAACTCCACAACAAAATAGAAAATATACCCGGAGTACTGCACTCGTGGTGAAGTGGAAATTGATAGCTTTTGCGACTCGCCCTTTGCAGATGAAATTTCAAAGATCGATCTCCCCAAGAAATTCACCGTCCCATCCATGAGAACCTATAATGGAACCTCTGATTCACAAAATCACGTTGCTATATTCAAACAGAAGATGTTGGCTGCCTCAATACCCAGTGAACTCAGGCAGGTCTGCATGTGCAAACGCTTTGGTACAACCCTGACCGGAGCAGCATTACAATGGTTCATTAATCTCCCAAATGGAGGTATCAAGAATTTTGCAGAATTGATCAATGCCTTCAATCTACAATTCGCAAGCGAGAGATATGGCCAAGAGACCCAAAGTAACATGTTCGTGGTAAAGCAACTTCGAAGAATCTCTCAAAGAATTCTGGCGATTTGTCAAAGAGAAGGTGGCCATTCCCGTGTGTGATGAAGAAACAAGCGGTAGAAGCTTTCGAGGCAAGGAGTCCCTGTGCGGTGACATCTATGCAGACTTGACCAAGAAGGCATGCCCAACCTTTGCCACTGTTCAATCCATCGCCCTAGAGCATGTCAGATTGGAGGAAGATCTCAACTTCAGGACAAACTCGTCCGGAGGAAAGCAAGGCTATGGACACACTAACAGGAAAAGCTCCTACCAGAAAGGAGGCAACCCCAGATCAGCACCCTATTCCAGGCCTGAATGATCTGAAGTCAACATGGCACAAGAACACAAAGGTAACCTTTCTAGCCTACCAACTATTCCTGAATATAACTTCTCTATTAATACTGCAGGATTAATCAAACGCCTGGAAAGCCTGGGCGATACAGTCAGATGGCCCAAGAAATCCGACAACGCCAGGAAAGATCCAACGAGATGGTGTGACTTCCACCAGGACATTGGGCACACTACAGAAGAATGCATCCAACTTAGGAAACAAGTGGCATATCTTCTAAAGAAAGGCTATCTGAAGGACTTAATCCAACAGCCAAAGAACAAAGATGAAGGACAAAACAAAAGAGATTCAGGGAACGCCAGAGATCCACCTCCTCCTCCCCCCCATCTATGAAGTCAAGTTCATAAATGGAGGATCGAGATCCGTGGTCTAACTAGCTCATTTGCCAAAAGAATATCCAGGGAGTCTAGACTTGACCCCCTTCAGGTCCAAGTCATTGCCCGCTATTACTTTTGATGACTCGGACCTGCAGGAATATCGAGATCTACACCATGACAGCTTGGTAATCACCATGCAAATTGGCACAGCTAAGGTATCAAGAATCCTGATAGACGGAGGCAGCTCAATCAACCTGGTGATGCTTGACGTCCTAAAAGCTATGAAGATAGATGAAGGAAAGATCATCAAGAAATCCAGCGTCCTGGTTGGATTCAGCGGAGAAACAAAGAACACCCTGGGAGAAATCAGCCTGCCAACCTATGTGGAAGGCGTGGCTTCATATGAAAGATTTGGAGTAATGGATTGCCTATCCTCATATAACGTAATCCTGGGCAGACCATGGATCCACAATGTCAAAGCAATCCCATCAACATACCATCAATGTGTGAAAATTCCAACAGAATGAGGGATAACCACCATCAGGGGAGAATAGAGGACGGCTCAGGAATGCTACACCCAGGCTTTAAAACCTTCAAAGTCAGGAAAGTCCCTTGCATAGCAATTAAAGTCACCTGTCAGGGAAGAATATATTGCACAAACACAGATGGAAACAGGAGAGGTCATTTTGGATTCGAGTTCCCCGACGGGGAAGGTACTTGTAGGGTCTGATGCACCGGAATCGGTCAGACCCGATCTGGTCAGCTTTCTTAAAACCAAAATGTCCTGTTTTGCTTGGTCGCATTATGATATGACTGGCATAGATGCTGATATTATAACTCATAAGTTGAATATTGACAAATCATTTAAGCCTGTACAACAAAAGAGGAGAAAATTTGCTGCAGAAAGGCATGAAATCATCAACCAAGAGGTTGACAAGCTACTGGACATGGGAATGATCAGGGAAGTAATGTACCCTGACTGGCTTGCAAATGTAGTAGTTGTCCAAAAGAAAAACGGCAAATGGAGAGTCTGTGTAGACTACACTAACCTAAACAAAGCCTGCCCAAAAGATCCATTTCCCCTGCCACACATCGATGCAATGGTGGATGCCACTGCAGGCCACGAGATGTTAACATTCATGGATGCCTCTAGCGGATTCAATCAAATAAAGATGCACCCTGCAGACCAGGAAAGCACAACTTTCATCACTGAGAGAGGAATATATTGTTATACTGCTATGCCCTTTGGATTAAAGAATGCAGGTGCAACCTATCAAAGGCTAGTCAACATGATGTCCAAAGACCAAATAGGAGATACCATGGAAGTCTACATAGATGATATTGTAGTCAAGTCAAAAAAGGCAGAAGACCACGTCAAAGACTTGGAAGTAGCCTTTCAAATACTGGAGAAATTCAATATGAAGCTCAACCCACAAAAATGCCACTTTGGAGTCTCAGCAGGCAAATTCTTGGGCTATATGGTGACAAAAAGAGGAATAGAAGCCAGCCCTGAACAGATCAAAGCTATCCTGGAGCTAGAACCACCAAAGACGGTCAAAGACATACAAAAGCTGACTGGAAGAATAACGGCCCTGAACAGATTCATTTCAAGATCATCAGAGAGGTGTAAATCATTCTATAACCTGCTAAGGAAGAACAAGGACTTTTAATGGACCTTTGATCATCAGGCTGCCTTTGAAGACCTGAAAACATATCTATCCTCTCCTCCCCTGCTGGCAAAACCAGTCAAAGATGAACCCCGATAAAGTATAATTCGATCCACGTAAAAGCTTCTTTGTCGGTGCGGTCTTGGTCAAAGAAGCAGACGGACAACAACATCCTGTCTACTACGTAAGTAAAAGTCTACTGGATGCAGAGATTAGGTATGGCCTACTTGAAAAATATGTTTTAGCTTTAATTATGTGTTGCACAAAATTAAGACCATACTTTGAAAGCCACCCTATAATAGTCAGAACCAATCTTTCTATCAAGTCTGTACTTAGGAAGCCAGAATTGTCCGGACGAATGTGCAAATGGTCAGTCCAGCTAAGCACATACAACATAACATTTGAATCAAGGACAACAATTAAGTCACAGGCACTAGCAGACTTTGTGGCTGATTTTAGTCCAACCCTAGAACCCGACCTGATAAAAGAGGTAAATAAACCGACCAAATGACCAAAAGGACCTAGAATGGACCCTATTTGTCGATGGTGCAGCCAATATGAGAGGCACAGGCCTGGGGGTAGTACTAAAATCGCCACAGGGGGATAAGATAGTACATGCCATAAGCTGTACATTTGAGGCTACCAACAATGAGGCAGAATATGAAGCCCTAATAGCTGGATTAAATGTATGTATTGACCTTGGTGTGCAAAACCTAAAGGTACGTACTGATTCCCTTCTTATTTCCAACCAAGTAAACGGAATATATACTGCAAAAGACTCAAAAATGATACTCTATTTGGAAATTGTTCAAATTTTAAAAGCAAAATTCCGCAATTTTTATATTGACCAAATTCCCAGGGACTTGAATACCCAGGCCGATGCCTTAGCCGGCCTAGGATCCAACTTCAGTCCCCTTGACTTCGACAAAATACTGATCGGAGCCATTTAGTTCACAAATTAAGCAATTGTGGTCGTTGGTCAATGGTCGATACAAAACACAATTTATACTTCACAAACAACTCTACAAATTAGTAAAGAGGCAAGTAAAGGTCGGATCCCAAGGGACGGGTATTGAAAACGAAGATTTCTATTGCTACTAGTGGTGTCTAGGGGTGTCACAAGTTGGGTTGATGTAGAAGGTTACTAAACTAAAATAGCAATGAAAATAAACTAACAAGGTAAATGGAATAAGGGTGTAAACAATTGATTAAAAGCACTAGGGTGTCATGGGTTCATAGGGGATTCATGGGATATGATCATACAAACATGTTCTCAATTTATAAGCAAGCAATTATTGTTGTGATGGATTGAGTTGGGTTATATCTTACAATCCTAGGAAAGTTTGGGTCCCGGAGCCGAATCACATAGATTGTACAACACCTACAAGTCGACTTAATCTTTCCTACTTAACGCATGCATGATCTAACAAGACTCGAGTTGGGTTATGTCTTACAAGTCAAGTTGAAGAGATAGTAGATGATAATAAATGCAAGGATTCATAGGCTTAGCATTTCATCAAACATAACATGTGCATGTATTAAGATCAAAACAAGCAAGCAAATAAGATATGAAAGCATATTGATTTAAGCATGAATCATCCCCATGTTGGTTTCCCCTAATCACCCATTAAACCCTAGCTAAGAGACTACTCACTCATTATCATATTGATCATGCTAGAAAGGTTGTCAATCATACTAACATAATGAAACATGATGAATAAATGAAAGTAATTAGCAATAATTAAAAAGGGATTAAGAGATTATACCTACTAATGATTCCAATAATAAAGCAAGAATAATAGAAGTACTTGAATCCTAGATTGAGAGGTTGTCAATCTCCCAATAATAACCCAAATGATCTTCAATTACCCAAAATAAAGTAAGAACAAGAGAGAGATTAAGGAACTAAAACTTGGATTAAAACTTGATTAATATTTGATTACAATATTGAAGAGAGATTTGATTGATATTAACTACACTAATTATTGATTAGAAGAACATGCTCCTCTAATTAGACTAATGGGGTATTTATAGTGAAAATTAGGGAGGATGCATTAGGGTTAACTAAGGGTTAAACTAGTAATTACACTTTTTAAGTTGAGCAAGGAGACTCCGGTATTCAATGAGAGAAGGGCGTCTCCATTTTGTAACTTGAAGGACGAAACCATGTTGTCATTGTGATCCGAGCGGATGGAGGTCGAGACGGACGGATGGGGCATGGACGATCCGAGCGGATCAAGGCGTAAGACGCTCGGATTGGGCCTGGGGATCCGAGCGGATCTGGGTAAGGACGCTCGGATTGAGTGGGCGGACGGACGGATCATGGATGATCCGTTCGGATTCTTCTCCAGCGTCATTCCTTCTTCTTTTCTTTCCTTTTCTTCATAGAATCCTTGGGGATTTCCTTGGGGACTCAAGGATCCTTTCTCAACATTGATCTTCTACTTAGCTATGTACAAAGGCCTTCTAGTCTTGTCTCTCCTTGATGCTTGGTCATTGAATACGATCCATTTAGCCTCGTTTTGCCATGAAAATGCAAGATTCTTACTCCTTTCCTACCAAGGGATCAAAATCTCAAAGAATATGCAAAACAAAGATCTAAAGATAAGAAATGACCCAAATAGGCACTAAAAAGCATAGAAACAATGGTAATCGGGGGGGCTAAATATGCGCCAATTATGGTCGCATCAAATATCCCCAAACCGAACCTTTGCTCGTCCCGAGTAAAGAGGTGACAAAGACTAGGACCAATACTAACCTAACCTAATAATAATAGCCGATATGAGACAATTAGCGGGTCTCACTCCGCCCCTTCAACTCACAACAAGACAACCATGAGGTAGGATGCCTTCTTGCAAGGCAAGGTGGGTCTTGCCAAAATGGCGACACATCCAAACATTAAGCACACAAAATCACATAATGGATGCATCTACAAAAAGAATAGCCACTTTCCTCATCTAAGTGGCGGAAATTATCTACAAGGGAAGCAATTCAAGGGTACACAATCCTTCATAGATGCAATTTGTTCAAACTACTAAGCCTAGAAGGATACCAATAAATCACCTCCAAAAGGTGTCAAGCTAGGGTACCTTTGTCCTCAATCGTTAAATGCTTTTGTCAAGAGTAGACTCCCTATGGTGTTAGAAACACCGGAGGATCGCGGAATTCCCCCTCTTGCCTAGACAAGAAGAAGGGTCGTCCCCTCTCTACCATGCACAAAAATGGATATGATGGATAAAGGGATCGATAGTATTTGAGTTTCACTTTGGGAGTTTGCTTTTGTTTTTGTTTTCCCCCCAAATTTCTTTGGCATTTGACATTTGAGAACACTTTCTTTGCCATTTCTTTTTGATTTTTGACATTTCAATACTTGACAACTTTTTGCATTTTTGAACATTTCCAAAGTCACCCCAATTAGTAACGAGGGTGCCTTGTATTTGAAGCTTTAGGAGTTCTATTTTTGCTCCTCTTTTCATTTGATGCATTTTTGCAAACTTTCTTTCACTTTTCATTTCTTTGAACTCAAATCAATTTCTTTTTGTGCCCATTCCCTTTGATGACAAAAATGTGGTAGAACATGGATGATGGATAGAAGTATGCATGGTTTCAAGGGTCACCTTGGAATAAACGGTAGCCAAGGAGTTATCACACCACAAGGTACTCTTGACTCGGCCTTAAACCATGGGTCAAAGGATACTAGAATGACACATCCTAGGGTGTTTTACAAGCATTCTAACAAGCAAAGTCTTAAGAATAAAAAGCATCTACTAGGGCCTATATACACTTGTCAAGCTTCCCAAGTAGACGGTTTCGCAAAATTTTTCTAACCATGCAAACTACATGCCATGATGCAACTAACATATAAACATCCTAATGCAAATGATTCTACCAACTAATATGACATATAAACTAAATGCAAGTCCTAAGTTCACATTGTTTTACCGCATCAATCAAAATAAAGCCACATAGTCATTAACATAAAGAGGAAAAAGGAGATTGGAAAGATCATACCATGCGGTCTTCAATATCCTCATGTCTCGGATGTGGCGTAGTCAATCAAAGTGAACAAGGATGAAACAAACATAATATATACAAGACAATATATACAAAGGAAAATGAACTTGTTTTTGGATTTTTCAATTTTCAAATTTTTATGATTTTTGAAATTTTTCAATTTTTATGGGTTTTTGAATAGAAGTTAAGTGTTAGAATTCCCATCCCCACACTAATATGGGCATTGTCCTCAATGGCCAAAATGATGGAAATTATGCAAGAGTGATGCATGATTTCTATGCTAAATGCAATTCTACACTAAGCTATTCTACATGATGCATGTTGTTTTGTTATGACGGAGAGGATAATTTAGATTACCTCCCGTTGCGTATGCATCAACTTCCCCAAACCAAGTAAGACACTATTGCTAATGTCGAGACATGGGGGAGTTCATGCACATGCTATGCTATGCATGAGACTAGATTGTCATTTTGGATTTTCAAAAATGGGAACAATAAAGAACACCTCAAAGGAACCGAGGTGTGAGTCCTTTGATGTTGCTAGGACTCAACTAACCAATGATCAAAATGAAGTAAAGTACAAAGAGATATAGACAAACCGTGGGAGAGTAGGAGTCTCCAAGGCTAGTCTTCCATCATACTATCATTATCACCACTTCCCTCATGAGAAGTGGTCTCATTGCCACTTTCCTTGGCACTTTCTTCATTGCTTTCCTCATCATCATCTTCACCATCTTCACCATCCCTTTCTTCATCTCCACTTGCTTCTTCCTCAATATTATCATCAATCTCCTCATCATTTCCAACAACCTCATTATCTTCCACCACATCCCTTGATGCACCCGGGAACAAAGCTTCTCTATCCGCCCAACTAGGCAAAGGACAAGATGGATCAAGGAGTCCTTGCCTAGCTAAATGTAGGAGGGGAGGATATTGAGCTAGATATGCATTCTTCCGGTCTTCATAAGCTTGCTTGTGCATGGCTCTCATAAGAAGAGTTACATAGTCTTTCCCAATTTCAATTCCTTCCGGCGTAAACTCTTCATAGTCATAGGGGTAAGGTGGTATGAGAATGGAAGAGGAGGGGGCCTCATGGTCACCCTTTTGTTGTTGAATGATGTACTCGGCTTCTTTGGTTAGGGGAAGTAAATAGTTGGTCCGGTGGACACTAAGACGGCAAATCTTTGCGGGTAAAGTGAATGAACGAGCCTCACTAGTAAGCCACCCATACTTGGTATCAAGGGAATTGTGAACAACCCACTTAAACTTGTTAATCAAGGTGGACATATCAATGAGATGGCCACCATCCTTAGCCTTGTACTTGCTATCCTTATTGAAATTAGGATCAAAGTGCTTGGCTAGGACCGTGACAAGGCCGCCATTAACAATAACGGTCGTACCCTTCTTCCCACTATCTACATGAAGCCATCTATCAACCAATAGCCTCAAACAATTGTAAGGCTTGGTGTAACTTCTTCCAATATTCAAGGTTGATTCAAGGAGAATAAAATCGAGCCCCGTGAAATGATTGGTGTCTCTTCTAGCAATCATGGTATTTCCCACAACTTTGTGCCAAACTCTTATGCCCGGATGATGGACCAAGAGAGCACGACAAGCATGAAAATCTTCATATTTCTTCCCGGAGATTGCCTCCCAAAGAGGCGCGGGATCGTACTTACCATATTGCTTATAGAATTTATGTTCATCGCTAAGACCCAAAATTGCACCCAATTAGGAAAGGAAATGCGTCTACTAGTGTTAGCTAGACGAAACTCAATATTTTCTCTATTCTCAACCTTTGTCACTTTCAAGGAACTTAAGAATTCCAAGACAAGGGAGGGGTATGTTACTTCTTTCATTTCAAACAATTTCTTCAAACCCATGGCATTGAAAAAGACTCTTGTTTGTTCAAGGACACCTAGCTTCTCTAAGGTTTTTTCACATATGAACTTGGTGGATTGAATTTGTTTCATAGCAAACTTGACAAATGAATTTCTATGGTCATCGGAAATGAAAGTTACCTCCGGATAATGCAAGAGTTGATTAATTACCGGAGTAGAAGGTGATGCTTCCATAGAAATTTGCTGAGGTTGTTCCACTACCAAGCTTGGTGTTGACACCACCATTGCCAAAGCTTTCTTTGTTTGTAGAGCTTTTTGCCTTTGAGAGAGAGCCTTTGCTTTTGGTGCCTTTGTTGCCTTTGTTGCTCCCTTTGTTCTTGCCATTTGATGAACAAACCAAGTAGAGAATCAAAAATCTTCAATTTGTAGAATGCCCAAATCGATTTTGAAAGTGAAAGGCTTTGCCTTTATGAGAGCAAAAATCGTCTCAAAGGGTGAAGATTTTGTGCTTGGTTTTGATTTTTCTTGAAGATGGAGGGATTAATTTGATGTTTGAAGGATGGTTTGATTTTGTTTTGGTGATTTTGTTGAGGGTTTTTGTGTTTGAGATGGAGAGGATGAGGGTTTTGGTGTTATGGGTAGTGTTTATGAATGAATGAATGAATGAATGAAGGTGGGGGGGTATTTAAAGAAACGAAAATCTCGAAGATGCAGGCACGATCCGTGCGGATTAGGCGCAATCCGCTCGGATTTTCAAGCTTCAAATTTTAAAAATCCCGCCTAAAGACGGGCGTCTCTCGGGAAATCCGCTCGGATTTTTATTGAGGGACAGGCGTCTCTTGGGAAATCCGGACGGATTCTCATCCGAGATTTTTCTTGTTTTTCTTGAGCCTTCAAGACGGGCGGATTTTACCAGAGACGGACGGATCCTGGGAGACGGGCGTCTTTCCAGAAATCCGCTCGGATTCCTTAATGACGTGAATTCTTCAATTTTTGCACAGCCCAAGACAAGACGGGCGTCTTCTCACCTGGACGCTCGGATCCCTGCAGACGGGCGGATTCTCAGAATCCGCTCGGATTCTTCCTTGATTACACGGATCCTTGCGCAAACCCATTCCTTAACATTCTTTCTTTCTTTCTTTCTTTTCTTGTGTTCTTCATTGTGGGGGCACTACTAAGGCGTGAATAGCCTAGGCAATTGCCATCCCCACACTAAGGTAAATCACTACACATCAATTAAAATCATTAGTCCCTCCCTCACTTCTCTCTTTTCATGACAATTATTTTGATCAAGGTAAATAAAATCCAAAAATGACAAAAATGCAATGCAAAAATTAAATGTAAGTTAGGGAGTTAGAAATATTTACAAGTGGTGGTTTAGGGAGGACTCCACCAAACTCTCATTCTTGATGAGATGTCAAGGAGGCATGTTCAAGGTGTTGTTGATGTTGCTCAACACCTCGAAGAAGTAATTAAAAGCTTGTTCGTTGTTATGGTAGAGGTCCTCAATAGACCGTGGTTCTTGTTGTTGATCATGATCGATGGCATGCCCAATGTAGGGATTAAAGATCCCTTTAAATTCGTCGTCCCAAAGACCACAAACTTCATTGAGTTGATCATTGAAAATCTCTTGCTTGGATGGAGACAACTCTCCCAAATTCTTCTTTTGGCTAATGAGGCCATCTTCTTCTTCCTTGGTTGATTTTGATGAGCTATGCAAGCTCTCCTTGTCACAATTCACTTGCTCTTTGAATGGAGCATCTTCAACTTTCTTCCTCCATTGGAGTTCCGATCTCTTCTTCTCATCTTTCCGGCTATAATGATCAATCATGAAACATGGCTCATGCAAACGAGGAGCTCTCATGGTCTTGTCAAGATTAAAAGTTATGCTTTCATCTCCCACTTCTAGAGTGAGCTCTCCATGCTTCACATCAATCACCGCACCCGCGGTGTGTAGGAAAGGTCTTCCTAAGATGATTGGAATGTTGGAATCTTCCTCCATATCAACAATGACAAAGTCCACCAGGATGAAAAACTTCCCAATTAAATGCGGGGACATCTTCCCATATCCCTAGCGGTGTCTTCGTCGATCTATCGGCCATTTGAAGTGTGATATTGGTGCACTTAAGCTCTCCCATTCCCAACCTTTTACTCACCGAGTACGGCATGACACTCACACTAGCCCCTAGATCACATAAGGCTTTGTTGATTGTTGTGTCGCCAATGGTACACGGTATTGAGAAGCTTCCGGATCCTTTAACTTTGGAGGTGAACTCCCTTGAAGTATTGCACTACTCACCTTAGTGAAGGCGATAGTCTCAAGTTTCCGGATCGACTTCTTCTTTGTGAGAATATCCTTCATGTATTTCGCATAGGCCGGAACGTGATTGATTAATTCCGTAAAAGGAATTGAGACTTCTAAGTTCTTCACAATTTCCATGAACTTTCCAAGTTGATCATCAAATTTAGGCTTGGCTTGACGACTTGGAAAAGGAAGTCTAATCACAATGGGCTCCTTTTCTTTGGCTTTGTCTTCATTTTTCTTTGAACTTTCTTCTTTTGATGATTCCCCTTCTTTGGGACTTTGCACCACAACTTCATTCTTACTAGCTCTCACAACTTCATCCTCAACTTGCTCCTTCGGTGCTTCATACCTTGTACCACTTCTCAAGTGAATGGCACTAACCGTTTCATGTCTAGGGGATTACCTTGAGGTGGTAATTGCCCCTTTTGTCTTTGTGAGTTCGAAGATGCTAGTTGGGTCAATTGTGTTTCCAACATCTTGGTGTGAGCTAGAATGTTGTTGATGGTGGTATCCTTTGCTTGGCTATCTTTTTGCATTTGAGTGAAAAATTCTTGTTGATTCTTTTGCATTTGAAGGACCGCTTTTTGGACATCAAAACTTTGGTCATTTTGGTGGTTGTATGGATTTTGATTTTGATAACCTTGGTTTTGATTGTAAAAGGGTCTTTGATTTTGATTTCTTATGGGTGGTGGGGTGTATGTTGTTTGAGGGTTTTGAACATTTTGGCTTTTGTATGAGAGATTTGGATGGAATTTGGTGTTTTCATTGTAAAAATTTGAATAAGGGGTACCGCTTTTGTAAGCTTGGAAAGCATTGACTTGCTCGGTTGTTCCCCTACATTCACTTTGATCATGACCCAAAGTTCCACAATTCTCACATATCCCACTTGGGATTGATGAGGATGCCGTCATGGCATTGACATGATGTTTTGATTTTGAGTTTTCCTCAAGTCTAGCCATAGCTTGTTCAAACTTCAAGTTGATAGTGTCAACGTGAGCACTAAGTTGAGCACCCAATTGAGTAACGGTGTCCACTTCATACTTTCCTCTAGTAGCCTTGCGAGGCCTACTATATTGCGAATTATGGACCGCCATTTCCTCAATCTTGTTCCATGTTTGATTGTCATCAACTTCGGTGAACATTCCATTTGATCCCATATTGAGAATGTTCCTTGAATCTTCATATAAACCATTCCAAAATTGTTGCACTAAAAACCATTCGCTAAGTCCATGGTGAGGACATGAGCGACAAACACCTTTGAACCGCTCCCAAGCTTCATACAAAGATTCTTCATCCCTTTGTTTAAAACTCGTGATTTGAGCTCTTAGCATATTGGTCTTTTCCGGTGGGTAGAATTTTTTGTAGAAAGCGAGAGCTAACTTCTTCCAAGAATCTATTCCAAGGGTGGCCTTATCAAGGCCCTTCAACCATTGCTTTGCGGTTCCGATTAACGAAAAAGGAAATAAGACCCATCTAATTTGGTCTTGAGTCACGCCCGTTTGAGAGATAGCATCACAATAATCGCAAAAGGTTTCCATATGAGAATGAGGGTCCTCACTTGGCATGCCCCCGAATTGGCTCCTCTCAACTAGTTGGATGAAGGCGGACTTGGCAATAAAATTTCCGGTAAGATGTTGTGGGGTAGGAGTACCGTTTGGTAGATTCTCCTCGGTGGGTATAGAGTGAGACGAGAATTTAGGCATTGTAGGTGGATTTTGTGTGGTATTGTTTAATGGGTTCTCTTCTCCTTCTATTGCGAAAGGATTGACAAACTCACTAGTGGGTTGAACAACTTCACCAACACCTCCCAAATTCCTCCTAACAAGTCTCCTATTATTCGTCAAGGTTCTTTCGATTTCACGGTCAAAAGGTAACAAATCTCTTTGTAACCTTCTAGACATGCAAAATATCAAACAACTAGAAAACAATTAGAACAAACATTGAGGAGTTTTACTTCCCCAAGGTGAAAAAGACACAACTAAAAATAACAAAAGAAATCTAAAATCAATTAAACACCGTCCCCGGCAACGGCGCCATTTTTGATCGGAGCCATTTAGTTCACAAATTAAGCAATTGTGGTCGTTGGTCAATGGTCGATACAAAACACAATTTATACTTCACAAACAACTCTACAAATTAGTAAAGAGGCAAGTAAAGGTCGGATCCCAAGGGACGGGTATTGAAAACGAAGATTTCTATTGCTACTAGTGGTGTCTAGGGGTGTCACAAGTTGGGTTGATGTAGAAGGTTACTAAACTAAAATAGCAATGAAAATAAACTAACAAGGTAAATGGAATAAGGGTGTAAACAATTGATTAAAAGCACTAGGGTGTCATGGGTTCATAGGGGATTCATGGGATATGATCATACAAACATGTTCTCAATTTATAAGCAAGCAATTATTGTTGTGATGGATTGAGTTGGGTTATATCTTACAATCCTAGGAAAGTTTGGGTCCCGGAGCCGAATCACATAGATTGTACAACACCTACAAGTCGACTTAATCTTTCCTACTTAACGCATGCATGATCTAACAAGACTCGAGTTGGGTTATGTCTTACAAGTCAAGTTGAAGAGATAGTAGATGATAATAAATGCAAGGATTCATAGGCTTAGCATTTCATCAAACATAACATGTGCATGTATTAAGATCAAAACAAGCAAGCAAATAAGATATGAAAGCATATTGATTTAAGCATGAATCATCCCCATGTTGGTTTCCCCTAATCACCCATTAAACCCTAGCTAAGAGACTACTCACTCATTATCATATTGATCATGCTAGAAAGGTTGTCAATCATACTAACATAATGAAACATGATGAATAAATGAAAGTAATTAGCAATAATTAAAAAGGGATTAAGAGATTATACCTACTAATGATTCCAATAATAAAGCAAGAATAATAGAAGTACTTGAATCCTAGATTGAGAGGTTGTCAATCTCCCAATAATAACCCAAATGATCTTCAATTACCCAAAATAAAGTAAGAACAAGAGAGAGATTAAGGAACTAAAACTTGGATTAAAACTTGATTAATATTTGATTACAATATTGAAGAGAGATTTGATTGATATTAACTACACTAATTATTGATTAGAAGAACATGCTCCTCTAATTAGACTAATGGGGTATTTATAGTGAAAATTAGGGAGGATGCATTAGGGTTAACTAAGGGTTAAACTAGTAATTACACTTTTTAAGTTGAGCAAGGAGACTCCGGTATTCAATGAGAGAAGGGCGTCTCCATTTTGTAACTTGAAGGACGAAACCATGTGTCTCGTGATCCGAGCGGATGGAGGTCGAGACGGACGGATGGGGCATGGACGATCCGAGCGGATCAAGGCAGAAGACGCTCGGATTGGGCCGGGGGGATCCGAGCGGATCCTGGGTAAGGACGCTCGGATTGAGTCGGGCGGACGGACGGATCATGGATGATCCGTTCGGATTTCTTCTACGTCATTCCTTCTTCTTTTCTTTCCTTTTCTTCATAGAATCCTTGGGGATTTCCTTGGGGACTCAAGGATCCTTTCTCAACATTGATCTTCTACTTAGCTATGTACAAAGGCCTTCTAGTCTTGTCTCTCCTTGATGCTTGGTCATTGAATACGATCCATTTAGCCTCGTTTTGCCATGAAAATGCAAGATTCTTACTCCTTTCCTACCAAGGGATCAAAATCTCAAAGAATATGCAAAACAAAGATCTAAAGATAAGAAATGACCCAAATAGGCACTAAAAAGCATAGAAACAATGGTAATTCGGGGGCTAAATATGCGCCAATTATGGTCGCATCAAATACCCATCGTACATTTATTGGAACCTGCAATAAATAAACAAGATGAAAGTTTTCCAATTTATGTTGCTAATTCTTGGACAAAACCCTACTATGACTGTCTACAACAGGGAATCCTTCCCCTAAATAAACAAGATGCCAGAGCACTAAAAATAGAAGCTGCTTCATATACTATTATTAACAACGTGCTTTTTAAGAAATCGCAGGCTGGGCCATACCTCAGATGCCTGGAGCCACAAGAAGCTGAGCAGATATTATCAGAAATCCATGAAGGATACTGTGGAAATCATAAAGGTGGAAGAAGCCTGGCAAGCAAAGTCTCAGAACAGGTTATTATTGGCCCACCTTGAGGGCCGATTGCCTGGAATTTAGCTCTAAATGTAAAGCTTGTCAGATTCACGGACCATATATCCATCAGCCATCTGAGGAACTACATTCCATATCCGCGCCCTAGCCATTTATGAAGTGGGGCATGGATATAGTAGGGAAACTACCTCAAGCACCCGGACAAAAAGTCTTCATGCTAGCAATGACTGATTACTTCTCCAAGTGGATAGAAGCTGATTCATACAGGCAAGTCAAGGAAAAGGATGTCATAGCATTCATCAAACACAACATCATATGTAGATATGGCATCCCCTCTAAAATAGTATGTGACAATGGCACGCAATTCGTGGGAAAAAGAACAGCAGCCTTCTGTGCTCAATGGAACATTAACCTGGTAACATCCACGCCAGGATATCCAAAAGCTAACGGTCAGGCAGAATCCAGTAACAAAGTAGTAATCAGCTGCATAAAAAAGAAGCTAGAAAGAAGGAAAGGCGGATGGGTCAAGAGCTCCCCTCGGTCCCCGGGCCGACAGTAACCACGCCTAAAACATCCACAAGCCAAACCCTCTACTCCTTGGTCTATGGATGTGAAGCAGTAATCCCGGCTGAGGTCGACATTCCATCAGCCAGATGCAGCCTGAACACAATAACAAGCAATATACCTCTAATAGAGGACAACCTGGACTTAACGGAAGAGTTAAGAGATGCGGCAAAGATTAGATTGGAAAGATATCGCAAAGAGTCGCAAAAGCTACAACAAGACTGTCAAAGCCAGGGTATTCAGGGTAGGAGACCTTGTCCTCAGGAAAGTCTTCCAAAACACAAAAGAAAAGAATGCTGGCAAATTGGCCCCAACCTGGGAAGGTCCCTACCTAATTGACTCGATAGTCGGCCAGGGAGCTTATAGATTACAAACCCTGGACGGCGAAATGATCCCAAGAGCTTGGAATATTGCACACTTAAAACTGTTTCACATATAGAATATATCTCCCGGTCCAGGTATAATTTTCATGTTCACATTTCTTGCCTGACCGGACGTGAAACTAAATGTATGATACTTGCCAGTATATGAATAAATGCCTTATATAATTTCTTCTATTATGTGCCCAAATACTTGTCAATATTCGTATACTTATTTTTACCAAGTAGAATCTTCAATACTTGTTTTACATACTGCATTTTATTTAAAACAAATCTTAAAGATTGGGGGCCACCCCACCAATGTCCAACTGATACCCTATTTTCGATTTGCAAAAAAACAGCCTTAAAATATCGAGCTCAACTTAACATACAAACCTGGAAAATCTATTCCTGGATTGTATAACATAGATGGGTCATAAGCCCTCTAGACAGGCAGGGGACGTAAGCCCTCCAGACAGGTAATAACCCCACCCATAACACAATAAACTGGCCAGATCCAGCACAAAAAACTGGCCCGATCCAGCCGAATAACTGGCCAGATCCAGTAAGACATTCAATACTACAAATGCCTTATCAAAACACAAAAAGGAACCAACAAAGACCAAATATTTATTTACCCAAAATAGCTGGCCTTGCCACAAACCTAATTATCCATTCCAGGGACATCCCCCCTGGATGAGCCAAAAATACCTAAATATTCATTCCAGGAACACCCCCCTGGATGGGCCAAAAACAAAAGAAGGAAAAAATAAAAACTCCAAACTAAGTAAGTTTCTCACCGAAGAACCGACTCACAACCATCCACCATTTCCGATCACCAGATTTTTCTTTGGAAGGAGGAGAGTCCACTTCTTCTTCCCGACCCATGTTGGCCAAATCAGGATACTGAGTGTCCAATGCTGTCTCATCCCGGTCCGGATCCCAATTAGCCCGGTCAGATTTCGGATCCCTCATAGCATCAACCCGGCCTTTCCCAAAAAAGTACTGAGCAGCATCAGCAAGCCGCGCCTCCACTAATTCCTTCTCAGCACCAAGCTCCTCATTCTTCCTCGGTGATCCTACATTGTCCGCTTCTCCAGCCCAACTCTCCTTAATGTGACCTCCAACTCCTGTCTGACAACCTTCTCAGCATTCTTTGCAACCACCTCACAAACTATAACAGCCCTGGATGTCTCTCTAGCTGTCGCCAGCTGAGATTGAAGCACTACTTCATTACCCCTGGATGTGTGCAGCTCACGGTTAACCTTATCCAGTTTTTCTTCCAAGGTAAGAATCCTGGCCTGGGCATCCCTGAACTGGCAAGCAGTAGCCAACCCGACATCCAATCCCTACAAGAAGCAAAATTAATCAGCTCGATACAAAGCAACACAAAAAGCACATGAACAACTGAAACATCCCTTTACAACTAACCTCCTTAGCCTGAGCAGCGAGTTCAGCAGCCTTCGTCACAAGAGAAGTCAGAATAGAAACCACTCTAGTAGACGACTCAAGGGTATTGGCAGACAAAAGCTGGCCGCCCATCTTTGCAGAAAATTCATCTATCCGTGCCCGGGCAGCATCCATATCATCAATCCTGGTAGGCACTTGCCTGACACTCCTGATGGGTTGAGCCTGAATAGGCTCTCTCTCTCCCCCTTCCTCTTCAGGAATAACGTCTTCCCTTCTCCTTTTAGAAGCTTGAACAACCTCCGGTGATACTAGCCTGGGCGGTTCTTGGGGAGGCTGGACATCAGAAACCAAAATATCAAGCGTCTTATCGCTCCCACTAGACTCCTGGCTCTTGGACTGTTCAGCAATTCTAGCCACCCCAACTTTTAAATCATTTGCAGTAAAGCTGGCCAACCTAGAAGAAGACCTGAACACTGAATATATAAAGAATGCACATAAATATGAGAAGAGAAGACATAACAATACAATAATCAAACACAGAAACATGCAGAAAACATACAGGAAAGAGCAGTGGAACTAGGCTTGCCTTTAGGCACCCTGACAGTGCTCAGCTTAGTCTTCATATACCGGGGCAATAATTCCCTGCCCAGACTAGCAGGCCAGGCCCTCTCTTCCTCAGGAATAGCGAGGAAAGCCTCTACCCTGGAAATAGCTTCCTCATCGAGGGGATCGAGTTCCAATCAGAGCCGCAAAAATCATCAAATACAAAGGTGAACACTCGAGAACATCCTAATTTCGTATAATATATATTGCAAATTAGCAAAGACAGAAACCTACCACTTTCCGAGGGGATATCTCGGGTAATCAAAGCGACCGACCCTAGGCTCTCAGTCCGGACAAACATGAAAGTCTTTGCCCAGCTTTTATCATCTCCAGAATCCAGGTTAGTGATTAATGGTGACATCTTCGACTTGATTCTCAAATTAAAACGACCAGGAGAAGGATTTTTCATATGATAAATTGCCTTGATATCGTTAATGGTAATTGTGAGATTGTTCTTAGCACATAAATTTTCAACAGAATGGATAAGTTTCCAAACCATTGGCATAATCTGAAAAGGTGATACTTCCATAGCACGAATGGTATCGATCATTAAAGGGGTAAAAGGTAACTTACAGCCTGCTTTGAACGCCCATTCAAAAATACAGAACCAACCAGGTGACACCCAGTTAGCTCTGACTGGACAAGATTCAGGGATCCATACCTCAGTCGAATCAGGAATAATATTTTTCTCCCTTAAAACCCTATCATAATTTGTTTTCAATAAGTTCTCTTCAGGAAAGTAAGGATCCAAAGATTGAAGAGCAGAAAAGATAGAATCCACGATATTTAAAAGCTATAGCACGAAAGCGGAGGATCAATTTCAACAATCTCCTCCTCTTGGACGTCTTTAGGTTCGAGTTCATCAGCGACTTTCGGGGTGCGGGACGTTTTTGGCTCCCATACCCTTTTCTACTTTAGTTTATTATGATGAATTTTATTTTATAAGTTAGCAGAATAAGAACTCAGGAGAAATAGGGAAGAATTTTAGAGAAAAATTTAGCAAAGAAAGTGGAAGAAAATTGGTGGAAAACAAACTCATCACAAGAATCGTATTTATAGAAGGAGTTTAACGGTGTAAAAACCCTAGGAATTGACAAACTGTCAGCATGACATCACACAAATTAGCCGTTGCAAGTGTTTAACGGTAACTAGGAGTCTAAGAGTCATTGAGTAAATATAATTCTTTTTATTGTTTAACCCGGTAAAGTTGACATCTCACCCCTGGCCTGATCCAGCACGGGTAAAATGTCAAGGGGCAATTGTTAGGCCCAATTTAGCCTGGTCTGACTGTAACCTGGCCTGACCTTACAAGGCTGATTGGGGCAAATGGAGACCGGATAGTTCTAACCACTGTCAGGCAGATGAAGAATATTACAGGATGAATAGGCTACTTAGTCCCAGAAGAAAGGCCTGAAGGTAAGCACGGAATAGCCTGGCAGTACACCTAAACAGGCTGGATTAAGCTGAAGAGCAACAAAACGATTATATGAAGATGAATGTTCATGTCCTATTCTTAAGGAAGACCAAGTCTAACCATGAAGCTATATCACCAATGAACCTGGACATACAAGAGGAGAATGAGTTGAAGAAATAATCAAAGGAGAACGAGTCAACCGAACTAATAGGGAATGTGCCTTATTAATCCGGTAACAGCTCCAACAAAAGAGGAAGACGTTGAAGATCAATGTAACGTTTATATTTGTATAACTATAAATATTGTAATCTGGCATTTGTAATTTGATTCATCATTCATCAATGTTAAACCACTTCACTACTTATTTTTCATTATTTTACGAGCACACAGTTACTTAAACAAATTTGTATCCAGCTTATCTAAATAAGATAAACATTATTCTTTATACTTAATCTTTCCCTGTTATTCATTTACAATATTCCAAACTTATAGAGCTAGATACCCAAATTATTCTTTAATCAAGCCGGACCTATTCAGGGAAAATCCTGCTAAAACAGCGTATACAAATTAATAATTTATAAACCTATCTTAACCTCAAAAATAACAACGTAGTAAAGGATAAGTAGGATCGATCCCACGGAGAGATTGGAAATCTAATTAACTATTGCGTACTTTTATTCACTAACTTACATATATACCATTTATTTACATATTTACAGCTATTGACATTATTTACGATTAGGAGGGTTTCATTTGTGATTTGAACTAAACTCACCGAACTAAATACTAAAACAAAATTAGACATTTAGAACCGAAATCAATTACCCAATTAAGCACATATTCTACTCGTAATTCTAGTTTGTCAACCGGTTATTGTTTACGTCAAATCTAAAGTATATTTATAGATTAACTGTGGAATTAAAGATAACAAGAACTCCCTATCCTCTCTTAGAATACAACCGACCTGAACTAAGCCTAGACTGATTCTTAACTAACCGACAGATGTAAGTTTGTCGCACCCTACTAAAGACCGGATTAGAAGCATTATCTAACCAAGAAGACATCATTAATCCAATTAATCCCTTCAGTGTTGTCACTACCTAAAGATTAACTGACCAAACTTTACTCCTAATTTAGGCTAACCCCAATTCGCAGAGATTAATCTAAACTAGTTGCTACTCGGATTATGTAACTCGAACTAAGCCATAATCACACAATTAGCATAGTTAACAATCTCAGGCCATAATAAGATAACAAATTATAAACTGAAATTGCAACTTTCATTTAAGAACGAGTAAAATTTCGGATACAAATAACTGAAAGATTAACAATAAACATTCAACCGTTTTCAATACTAAAATTAATCAACAAAAGTAAACCATAAATTGAATAAAAAAGAGGTAGAGAGAACTTAATTTCTACCCGGAACTTGTAGTCGGATCATCGGATGCCACACCTCAGGAACCGCCTCAAACTCGCCCTTACTCGACCGTGTGCTAAGACTCTGCTCGAGTACGTGTTGGGAAATGTGTCCTCAACAATGGTGCGATCACATGATTTAAATATCATTATTAAATCTCATTACAAGAATACGGAAGGGATGATACATTACATATATAGTCAACTGGTCGACACATATCGGTAATGATTGGCTGGCTAGAGTTTGACATTATCGTCGTGCGACGGTGGTGATCGATTGATCCCGAGGTCACACCTAAAGGACGATTCCCTTAATTGAAAAGGTTAATTAATTGTATACCGATACAGATTAATTAATTCCTTAAAATTGAACAATTCAATTTGTGAGAGAGAATATTGATATCTTATTGTAATGGGATTGAATAAGATTTATTTTAGTAAATAAAATTCTTTATTACTAAAATTGTTTATTGTTTGAGAAACAATAAAGATAAGAATGAATGGTTGATTATAATTACAAGATGTTGTGAATTATAATTATATGACCCATTTTATTTATGTGATCAAGTATCACTAGTCAATTTGTTGAATGTAATTTAATTAATTTATAAAATGATATTTATGTGATAAATATGCATTTAATTAATTAGTAACATGTATCATACTACATGTGACATATTGTGTGACAAATGACAAATTGACAAAATAAAATGGTAGTCCATTTTATGTATATATGGACCGAAATATGGAAGGAGTTAGTGGGTTTTGGTTGTTTTATTTTATTTAATAAAATGGCATGATGATGCCTACCTACAACTAGCCTTACACCTACTCTTACACATCTATTTTCTTGTAAAGACAAAAGTAAAAAGAAAAGACCATGCATTGGTCTTACTAAGCCTTCCAACTGGTTTTGTGAGGTGTTGATGGAGAATTTTATTTCTCTTAATTTACTGATCATTCATTCATACAACACATGCAAAAGTTCATGTACTTTTCTCTCTTCTCTCTCTTTAATCTTCATCAAAAAGATGAGATTTCAATCCAAATTGTTCATGAAAGATTACTAAAATTATTAATGTAATATATGAGTATTAGTAATCATTTTTAAGGTAAACCACAATATAAATATCTAGTACATATTAGTTTGTGGGTTTGAGGGATAGTCTTGGGTGCAACTAATTGGAGGGCTTCTATTTTGAGGTCATGTATGTTCATCTAATATGGAAAGTTCAAGAACTAACAAGAAGGAGATTTTGTTGGTGCCCATTTGACCGAAATTCATATGGTGAGAAAATGATTTCTTCACTTATTTATTTTAGTTTTCATGCATAAGATCTAGAATTTATTTTATGACTAAATAAATTTGAAACATATAAGAATATGTTGTATAATAAGATATAGATTTCCAACAAGCGGTATCAGAGAGCACAAGGTTGTTTGCATGCAAATCGGTTATTGTTTTTCCGAGTTATATGATTAACAAACAAAACTTATAAATTTGTGTTTATTATGAAATATCACGAAATTTATTATGCATGTTAAAGTTTCTGGTCCTAAAATGTTTTAGGATATTTTGGTTTAATTTATGGATTTAATTGTTCATTTTATATAATATTGACATTAAAATGTGATTTTTAAGATAAAAATGTCATTTTTGGACGAAAATTAGCTATACTTCGAATTTTTCTGTGGTTTTTGGATATGTTTTCACATATATTATTTTTAGTTGATCTGGAAATTTTCTTAATTTTATGAGTTCTTATGCTCGAAATATGGATTTTTCATGTTAAAATTCGAATTTAAATGATAAATAGGTTAATATGAGAAATATTTCGAATCTGGTCATAGAAATTTAGTATGTTGTCACATGCAATTTTACAAGATGTGTGTACAATAATAGGCTATAATGAAGTTTTCATGCATGATTTATGGATTTTTGATGAAAAATAGCATAAATAGTGACTTAATTAGTGAATAACTGCTAAAACATACTTCATGACTAAGGAAAAACGTCACATGTTGCATTTTATTATCTTTTTCAGATCTAACATTGAAAAGTTGATGAATATAATTTTTCTCATGTTTTTATGATTTTTATTGATAAATCCGATAAACCGCAACATTGTTTTTTCCCGATAACTTTCGAAATTTTTAACCTAAGTTTTTGAACATTATGAGTGTCATGGTATTTTTCCAGAATGTTCATGAGTTTAAATTTCAAATTTCAAATTTATTTGAAATTTTTGTGATTTATTTGAAGTTTATAACATTTTTATTGTAATTTTGAGTCCTTTTATGAACAATATTAAGAAATATGAGTTAATTATGGTCAAATGGTTAGTGAAGACTAATTTTGAGTCCTAAGAAGTTAGGGTAATTAACTTGTACATAAATATGATTTTATGTAATTTACTGTGATTTTATAAAGTTTTTTTTTTTTTAGGGGAAAGGTAAGCTTCTCATTAAAAATAGAGTGTCCCAATTACAAACAATATCATCATTCAGAACATTAACTCTATATTAGGCCTTCTGAAGATGATCAAGCCAGACTAATACATTTGCATTTCGAGTTTTAATGTCACAATGTCTAAGTCTAATCTTAACTTCATGCTTCACCCTGCCAACAAGAACTGTTGGTCGCCAAATAAATTCATCCACCCTGCTAATATTGCTCATCTGCCATATCTGATACATCAAGCAAGCTAAAACCACAGCAATCACCATCTTCTTGCAAGCGTAATCGCCTCCAATTGATCATCCACTGGATACACTTCGTGTCGGGTAGCTTAATGTTACACCATCATCGATACATTTAAGACATCGTTTGCTATAGTAGCATTCAGAAAAAAGATGATTATGATTCTCTTCCTGAGTGCCACATAGGAAACATCTGTTGCTAGTAATAATCTTCATCCTGCACAGCCTGTCTTGCGTGAGTAGCCTTTGATGAGCCACTAGCCAACATAGGAAGGCATGTTTAGGAATAATCCATCTGTTAAGAACCCATGGGTACCAAGGGACTTTCTCTCCATCAGGTTTCAACCATTTGAAACCAATACTAACAGAATAGTGTGCTAAGCCATTCCCATCAGTATAAAGCTCTTTGAACATGTCTTTGACCTGGCAAATTTTTCTCCAGGCCCAACTACTGCCCACTCCAGGTTTATAATTCATCCAATAAGTCTGTTTAATATACACAGCGTGCACCCATCTGACCCATAGATGGTCTTTCTTCTGAGTTACCCATCAGGCTTATTTGCCAATACTGGCCACATTCCAGAGGTGCAGATCCTTGAGTCCCATGCCACCTTGTTTCTTTGGTTTACAAACCTGTTCCCAGGAGACTAGAGCAGGACTTTCACTTTGATCAGTTCCATGCCACAGAAAAGCTCTACAAACTGCCTCAATCCTGCCAATGACAGCTTTAGGTAGAATAAAAATTCTACTCCAATAGCTATGCAAGGTAGTAAGGACTGCCCTAATTAAAACAATCCTCCCTGCATAAGAAAGTTTACGAGAACCCAGGCTCCTGATTCTATCCACTCCCCTCTCAATAAGACAGGTGCAGTCAAGAATAGAAGGTCTCTTAGGGGAGACATTGACTCCCAGATATTTAAAAGGGACAGTCCCTCTTTTAATCCCTGAATTCTGCTCAACCTCTCTTACCAGTATTTCATCAATCCCATTGCAGTAAAAATTGGACTTACTCTTATTCATACTTAGACCTGATGCTTTAGAAAAATAGTCAAAAGCTTTTAGCATCAGAGTGATTGAAGCTTTATCTCCTTTACAGAACAAAATCAGGTCATCTGCAAAGCACAAGTGTGTGAGTTTCACCTTATTGCATAGTGGATGAAACTTAAATCTCTCCATCTGCTGAACTACCCCCAAAATTCTGCTCAAGTATTCAAGACAAATAGTGAACAAAAGAAGAGAAATGGGATCTCCTTGTCTGAGCCTTCTTTGTCCCTTAAAGAAACCAAAAATATTGCCATTAAGAGCCAAAGAATAAGAGGGAGTAGTCATACACTGTACCACAATTTGAATAAATTTAGGAGGGAAACCCATAGCCTCCATCATGTCAGTCACAAAACTTCATTCAACTGAATCATAAGCTTTTTGAAGGTCAAGTTTCATCATGATTCTAGGTGAACAGCTCTTCCTCTTGTATAGCTTGATCAAATCCTGAAAAATCAGGATATTGCCAACAATGTCTCTTCCCTTTATGAAAGCACTCTGAGATGAACTAATCACATCAGGAAGAACCTGGCCAAGCCTTGCACATAACACCTTAGAGAGACATTTATAAATTGTATTACAACAGGCAATTGGCCTGAATTGCAATACACTGTCAGGGAGCTCAGTTTTTGGGATAAGAGTGAGGATAGTAGTGTTGCATTGTTTTAACAGCTGGCCAGACTGGAAAACCCCCTTTACAGCAGCAATCACATTAGGTCCAACAATGTCCCAATTATCTTTAAAAAACTGACTAGTATAGCCATCAGGTCCTGGGGATTTAGTACCTGGAATGGCATACATAGCATGTTTTATCTCATCACCATTTACAGGAGCTAACAATATGTCACAGTGTGCCTGAGTTAGACATTGACCAGATGCCACAACCTTCTTATTAATATTAGTAACCTTTTTAGAAGTACCCAACAACACTTTATAATATTGCTCAAAAGCTGCCTGGATAGCATCAGGGTCATCACACATGTTTTGATCCATATCCCTGATTTGAAACACCCTATTCTTGGCCCTTCTTCTTTTAATCCGGGCATAGAAATATGAGGTGTTATCATCCCCAGATTGCATCCACTCACATTTAGCTTTTTGTCTCAAGTATTGAACTCTAGCAACTTTGAGATCGGCAAGATCTTTAGCACAATCCTTTTCAGACTTACACAAATCTTCATTGAGGGGGTCTTGTATCAACTGAATTTGGAATTGCTGCAAGACAATCTCAGTAATATGAGTAAGATTCTCAATGTCCCCAAATTGCTCCTTATTCAATTTTCTCAAACCATTTTTCAAACCCTTCAATTTTTGGACAACTCTAAACATTGGAGTTCCATGACTCTCCTTACTCCATCCATTCCTAACAATGTTGTCATAGTCTGGGGCTAATGACCACATATTGAAGTATTTAAAAGAAGAGCCTCTTCTAAGCACTTCCCCCTCTAGATGCACAAGCCCAGGGCAATGATCAAACAAGCCTTCAGGCAAAAAGTGCACAAAACTATCAGGGAAAATATCCAACCAATCCACATTAACAAGGACCCTATCCAACCTGCTATAAACCTTAGTGCCATGTTCATGTTTATTAGTCCAGGTATAGAAAGACCCCTTGGCTCCAAGATCTGCTAACTGACAGTCCTGAACCACCTGGGATAGAGGAGCCATCTCAGCATGAGAAATAGGAGCCCCCCCAATTCTTTCATTGCTAGCCATGACAGCATTGAAGTCACCTCCAACTACCCAAGGCCCTCTCACAATCTTACAATATTGCCTTAGACTATCCCATAAAAACCGTTTAATATACGATATTGGCTCCTTAAAGGCGATTTAGCATAAAATTGGGCATGTTCATATATATTATAATGCTGAATTTTATTTATGATTGTCATAATTTTATTTTATGTAATTTTTGAATTATGTAATTTTACTTAGTATGGCCTTAGTTTTTAATTGGTATTACCCGAAATGTATGGGAATATCGATTCGGTTGTAATTTATTGTGATCTCGTATCACCGTTTTGTAATTTAATAGATTTATTTTTATTTTAATTACAAATGTATAATAGGAAATTATGTAATTTGTTATGAAATTTATTTATTTCGGAGTTCCTTGAAGACGGTGTCACTCAAGAAGGAAATCCATTAAAGACGGTGTTACCTCGAGATGCGTGCCTCAACCGAAGTTCAAGGGACCAATGGAGTTGGTTTCCGAATATGTAATAGTTAAATAGTTTTTCTATTTTAGGAAAGCCATACTAGGATTTTTTTTATGCTTTGCATTTTATTTATATGTTGCATGCATCGCTAAATCGCCATAACTAAAACATGCATTATCATATAATCGAGTTTATCGACCGTGTCAATTAGAATTATCGTAGTTCACCGCTTTAGTTCACTTAAGACGTGAGAGATAATAAATTGACATGACCTCTCGCTAAAACAATTAATTGAGACATAGCCTTACCAAATAGTAGAAACCATGAAAACCTATTTCGTGAGGGAGTGCACTCGGCCCTACCGGGGTACAAACCTTGTTACGTAGGGGAAGTGGGTGATGAATGTTTATCCACCGAGTTCATGTTAATGAGGGTTTCATCGGCCATACCGTGCCCAAGTTGATGTGGATTTGGATCATGGACACATTTATTCGAAATTTGGATTGAGCTCAACGGAAGTATTCGTGACCGTAGTTGCATGTGTTCCGGGCTATAGATAATTATTAAAGTAATTTTATCGACCAAGAGTTCTAAAAGTAGAATCGATTAAAACGTTAATCCACCGAGTTATATTGATAAGGGTTTCATCGGCCATACCGTGCCTAAGTCAATATGAATTTGGGTCTTGGAATCATTTATCATAGTTGGGTAGAGGTCACTATGTAAATGCTTTACTTGTTATTTACAAGTATTAATAAAACGATAAATGTTAAGTTTTCCACTATTCCGTTTTTATATTGTTCTATTTCTTTACCACAATTCATATACGATATCATTTCGATTTTGATACAAATCTCCATTAAAACAGCGTAACTAAAGACAAAATTTGAATTTGCTTCTAAAACCTCAAACGAACCATTGCTAAGGATCTCTTATAAAGATTATAGATTAAAGTTATTCATTATCAAACAGGTTTTTGATTCTTGACTAACACTTCTACTTACAATGGATTATGTTTCATATACTTAATTGAATTAAGTACCTTGAAGCGATAAATTGTTTTGGTGATTAGATTTTCAGAATTCGTAATTGACCAAAATAACGCAACCACTTCAATGAAAGTTTTAAGACTAAAACGAACAAATGAAGAGTAATCTTCATGAATTCAATTTTGCTTCTCAAAGCAAAGACTCATTGAAATGAGTGGGAGCATTCTCTTAAACCGTTAAGATGAGGACGAGGTTCAAGAAGTAAAGATAATAATGGAATTAATACAAGGTAATGTTAAAAGTAAAGTCATTGAGAAATGACGATACTAAACCTATCAATCCCGACCAATAAAGTTTCAATTGGCTTAAATGTTGGACACAAGAAAGGAAACTACCCCAAATTATTGAAGAATCAACAAGTTAGTTGTGGGACATCTAATGGGACCTTCTTCTTTAAATGTTTATTTGATTAAACATGAATTTTGCTAGTACCACTTCGTCAATATTAGAAACCAGTGGAGGTTTTAATCATTGTATTCAACACATAAGATGATTAGAATATGATGACTAGCAACAATAATGTCGAGAGATAGAGTAATTGTGTAGTCAATCTAGTTTTTGGATTTAAAGTTGTACTTAATTGTGACTATTAAGTGCATAAACTCTAAATAAGAATATAAACTTGTTAAGATACAAAAGAGGTTTTCACTTTTGTGACCCTATACACCACGATTTGATGTATGGCTAGCCCATTATCAAGGTGATTATATTCTAAACCAAACTAGAATGATATATCATGTAGATGATGTAAGATTCAAATTGGTAACCCAAGATTAAACCTTAAATTTTGGAATGATGAACGCAAAGAGTTATCGAGTACTCTTGAAACCATTAGATTGTTAATGGTATATGCGTATCTTGTATTCAAAGCAAGATGTCTCGTGCCTTTTGGTTGAAAAGGAGATCGAGGTTGTAAATCATCGATCCAAAATAGGTTGATCATTTTCTTTTACAAATGATTTAAGTTGACGCTAATATGTTCACTTAATAAGGTAAACAGAAAAATCTTTGAAGAAGTTTAAAGAGTTCAAGGAATCACGATTTAGTCGTGATGGGATTATCAAAATGAAGACTTTGATATAAGCCAAAGGAAATGTGATATAGTATCACAAGTTAATCTCTCTTAGCACGCATTATGGAATAATGTATGGTTGGATAAGAAATCAAACGCTATTCGATATGGTTTGGACTTCAATCAAGTTACTTTGAGTTACTTGATCCTTTTGGGGATTTTATCATTTTTGTCTAAATTATTTTTCCACTAAATCGAATCATATGAGATATGAAATGGTAAGGGTACCATGTTTGTAAGTTTTCACAAGAAACAAATGCTCATTTTTCCCTTTTCAATTATCACGAGTACGACGGGTTTGCGGCTCTTGAAGCTGTCTTTCTAAAATACAAGTTTATTTCTAGAAGACAGAGTGGGAGAAATTATTCAAGAGCCACAAAGAATGCCACAGAGAATGTTATGTCGCAAGAAACTGGTCTTTCTTGGCTACATGAGACGTTTTGTGTAAGACATTGCTTCTTCAAAACCTAGGAGGTTAAATTCGTCACTTGTTAAAAATGATGAATTCATGCTATTTTTAAGAAAGTAAAGAGCTTATAACTTACAAAAGAAATTGTTTGATTCAAGTTGATTACTTCTAGAAAGTAATGAACATATGACTTACATAAGAGTGTTTAAGTCACAACTCAATACAAGGCTTAGAGCCATGAAAATCCGAAACAAAAGGGTTTGATTAGTGACAAAGGGTTTTGCACTAATAAAGAGAGATTTCAAAGCAAGATTGGTAGCAAAGGGTTTTGCACTAATTGAAATGCTTAAGTCTATTTGGATCTTCTTAGGGATTGTATTTCATTATGAGGATACGCATACAGCATGTGAATCTAAAACCCACTTCTTCAAAAGAAGGAATGTATTCAATACATGTCATGAGTTTTATAGATTCTTGCAATCCTAAGATAATGTGCAACTTAAGAGATGGTCTTAAGTAGGACATCAATGAGTTATAATCAATGTTTTGATCATGTTATAAAACTTTTCTCGATAAGTCGAGAAGTTGTGTTTATACATGGAGTTTAGTGGGAGTTACGGAAATTTTTATTAGTCTTATATGTGGATGACATATTGATCATTGCGAATGATTTAAGACTTTTGGAGTATTATAATAACATCTTGAATATCCGGTTTTATGAAGATAAATCCACATGATATTAGCATCAATAAGAAGTCTTATCTTGATAAGATTCATGACTAGTTCAATTAAATTGAACATATTTGATTGATTTCATTTGCTTCCGCTGCCGGATCAATTAAATGAGTAATGTTGTATAACACTTCATATACTTTGAGTATGATGAGTTGTTTTCAAAATCGAATTTAAGTAATCTTTACCAAGTAAGCCATAAAGATTACCCTTAAGTGCTTGCAGAAGCATTAAGGAAGTAAAGCAAAGTGTTTATGATGCAATTTTGTGTAAGGGTGTTACACAAGTGACAATTGACAATTGAGATTGCACATGGTTTCTGACAAAACCATAATCAAATCACAATAGGATGGTTAAGATACCATTGTGGCTATGTTAATTAAGAAATAGATTTTCTAGAATCGTTCTAGGCAATAAAGAACAATGAGAAATGTTTACAACGGAAATTGAGTACACTTGCAATCATGAGATATGCAAGAGGATGAGTCCCGCATTAATCGTGAAAAACAGTGGGAGCTATTCTTAGGCTAGAGGGCATATGTCTTGATTGGATCTCGACACGTACTCAGAGAATTTTGTGATGAAAATGTATACATTACAAAGGAAAACGAATATGTAGTAAGGTTGAATAAGGTACAAGAAGTTGATAAAACCTACTAACCAAAGCCTTCTCATAGGCTTAACATGATAAGTCATGTCATTTCAATTAAATTGAGATGAACAACTACATTCAAGATCAAATTAGATTATAGAACATGAAATAGTAATCAGGCACTGACTATTCATATGTGATAATCACATTTGTCGTTCGAGTTTTACTTTAAAACTCTTTTGTTATACTTTGTTACATCCAAACGGGTTGTAGAGACAACATTGAACCCCATTAAAGTGAACCCGGATTAACATAGTATTAGCTCATAGTCTCTTGTATGAGGTGACGTCTCGAAGTGACTAGAGTGTGATGCGATTGATGGCAAGTTCAAGTACCATAGAGTCATGTGAGATAACTAGTCGATCACATAGGCAGACTGTTAGGAACACTTTGTCGGGCAGTGACTGCTTATAGAGTTCTGGCAAATTTATATAGCCTGGTCGTGGCGAGAGCTACTATAGTATTCTAATGAGTCGATTCTTTTGACTAAACACTATTCGCCTAAGATGGCACAGTTTCAGATTAACTTTGATTTGTGTTACTACGACCTTCGTAAATGGGGTCAAATGGGCATATTTTGGGTTATGATGGCTGTGGCTAGTCGAAGGGAATAAGTGCGATAGGAATTGTCCACCCCTTGTCAGGGTTAAAACAATATCTCGGGGCCACTCGAGGAGTAATGAACTGGAAATGCGTGGCCACGCTCGGAAGGTATCCATGGTGGATAAATTCGGTCAATCGATTATTCTCGGATCGAGGAAACCACTCTCGATATGATCACTTGAAAGTACGACCCGAAAGACACCTTGCATTGAGTGGGAGATAGTAATAGGACAAGAGAATTGGTGACGCACACTTGTCGAGGGCAAGTGGGAGATTGTTGGGAAATGTGTCCTCAACAATGGTGCGATCACATGATTTAAATATCATTATTAAATCTCATTACAAGAATACGGAAGGGATGATACATTACATATATAGTCAACTGGTCCACACATATCGGTAATGATTGGCTGGTTAGAGTTTGACATTACTGTCGTGCGACGGTGGTGATCAGTTGATCCCTTGAGGTCACACCTAAAGGACGATTCCCTTAATTGAAAAGGTTAATTAATTGTATACCGATACAGATTAATTAATTCCTTAAAATTGAACAATTCAATTTGTGAGAGAGAATATTGATATCTTATTGTAATGGGATTGAATAAGATTTATTTTAGTAAATAAAATTCTTTATTACTAAAATTGTTTATTGTTTGAGAAACAATAAAGATAAGAATGAATGGTTGATTATAATTACAAGATGTTGTGAATTATAATTATATGACCCATTTTATTTATGTGATCAAGTATCACTAGTCAATTTGTTGAATGTAATTTAATTAATTTATAAAATGATATTTATGTGATAAATATGCATTTAATTAATTAGTAACATGTATCATACTACATGTGACATATTGTGTGACAAATGACAAATTGACAAAATAAAATGGTAGTCCATTTTATGTATATATGGACCGAAATATGGAAGGAGTTAGTGGGTTTTGGTTGTTTTATTTTATTTAATAAAATGGCATGATGATGCCTACCTACAACTAGCCTTATACCTACTCTTACACATCTATTTTCTTGTAAAGACAAAAGTAAAAAGAAAAGACCATGCATTGGTCTTACTAAGCCCTCCAACCGGTTTTGTGAGGTGTTGATGGAGAATTTTATTTCTCTTAATTTACTGATCATTCATTCATACAACACATGCAAAAGTTCATGTACTTTTCTCTCTTCTCTCTCTCTTTAATCTTCATCAAAAAGATGAGATTTTAATCCAAATTGTTCATGAAAGATTACTAAAATTATTAATGTAATATATGAGTGTTAGTAATCATTTTTAAGGTAAACCACAATATAAATATCTAGTACATATTAGTTTGTGGGTTTGAGGGATAGTCTTGGGTCCAACTAATTGGAGGGCTTCTATTTTGAGGTCATGTATGTTCATCCAATATGGAAAGCTCAAGAACTAACAAGAAGGAGATCTTGTTGGTGCCCGTTTGACCGAAATTCATATGGTGAGAAAATGATTTCTTCACTTATTTATTTTAGTTTGCATGCATAAGATCTAGAATTTATTTTATGACTAAATAAATTTGAAACATATAAGAATATGTTGTATAATGAGATATATATTTCCAACTGTACGTCTCCTACTGCTCTCACGACCCAATTAGGTCTCAAATCGTCACTCTATATTGTTCAATATCTAGAAAATATCTGGGTATTCGGCTCCCTCCTTCGCCTCCCTTTTATTGGCGGAGGAATTGGGTATTTATAGCTTCGTTCGGGATTATACGGGATTGAATTTCGGAGAGATTTGGGATAGATTTTGCAGGTAAACTATCCCAAGAAGATAGAATTTAAGATCCGAGACGAGATGGAATTTTCATCTTCGTTTGGCTGCTTCACGTTGTTCCAGTAGCTTCTGTTCTCAATATATTGGTTTGTTTCTTGTTAATAAAATCACACGTGCAAAGCCTTCATTTTCTCTTTATCTTGGGCTTTTACTAGTCCTTTGACTTAATTGTCTCGTCTTGTTACTTCAGTCCATCTTTTCTTCATGGGCGTGATTAATTAAAGATTACGTACGTGCCTGCTTGCGTTCTTCTTTATTTCCTATGCTTCGCTTCTTATTTCGTTCTTTGGTCCGTTTTACACATACTCGCGTCATACTTTTGACCCATTAAGCGCGTCATTCGGCCCATTCTCTTCCGTCTTGTAATCTGCTATACCAAAACACACTAAATAAGCTCATTTGCATTTAAAATAATAATAATAATTAAATCTCGAAACTAACGAATATATAATAATTTAGCTCAAATAATGCAAAAGACGACACTAACAATAAACGGATATGAGATAAAAACATATATAATTTTGGGATAAAAAAAATATAATAATAATAATAATAATAATAATAGTAATAATAATAATAATAATAATAATAATAATAATAATATTATTATTATTAAAATAATAATAATAATAATAATAATAATAATAATAATAATAATAATAATAATAATAATAATAATAATAATAATAATAAAGAGAGGCGATTAGGGCTTTGCACAGGCGATTGCTCACGACATCACCCTGCCGTCGGCCACCTCACGTTGCCGCCGTCATCACTTCTCACCGCCGGCAACCTCACGTTGCCGTCGTTCATTGCGTGGGTGGTGTTACCTTCTTCGTTGTTTACTTTTATGGGTTCGGTCTCTTTCTTTATTTTCGATTTTTCGTCGATCTCACAACCGTTGGTTCTTGGCCTTATTTGCTCAAATCCTTTGTTGCATTTCTGTCCTTCCCTCGTCGGCCATCTATCCTTGTCGGCGGGTTAGGGCACTCTATTGTCGACAGTTTCGAGTTTTCGGGTTTCGGGTTTTCGAGAGCGTTTTGTGGTTGTCTACTGTTGTTCAACGGGCTTTCCTGCTACGTCCATGCTCAGGCAACGACGACGACTCTTCTCAGGTGGTTGTGTTCTCGCTGTTTTCCCTGTTTTTTATACCTTCCTGTTTTTGTCGTCTATTTTTTTTTTTGGGTTGATGCCGCTGGCTTCTATTTTGCCGGTGTGTTTGATCAAGGTGGGTTGTCTACCGGTGGGTGTGGGTTGCTTGGTCACTGTCGCTGGTTTTAGTTGCTGCCTTGTCATGGTTCTTGCTGTTTGCCGCTGGTACAGTAGGTTTGGACTGACACCGTGGTTTGGCTTGTTGTGGCTTTGGCGGGTTGTTGGCTAACGGCCTTGGGTCGTTTTCTTTTTTTGTTGGTTGTTTCTGCTTTGGTTTATGCAGTCTTTGCTATCAGCCACCGTGGGTCGTGGTTGTTGTCTGTAGTAGTTGTTGCGGGCTGCTTATGCTGTGGAGATAGTGTAGCTCTTATATGACCTTTTTCCGTAAAGATAGGGTCTTGCCTCTTGTTGCTCGAGCGGTTGCCTGTGTGGTGGTTTTCGTGCGGGTGTTTGTTTTGGTGGCTATATTGGTTTTTGTGCAGGTAGGGCGTGGGGTTTTGCTGCTTCCATCATGCCCGAGCTTGTGCGGTACCATTGCCCTTTTTTAGGTCTTCACGCATGTCGGTAAGGTTTTGGTAAGGGCCTTACTAAGGCCGCTTGGCAGAAGCATTTTCAGGACCGGCATTGTAATGTTGGTGCATTGGGACTTACGCGTCAGACTCTTACTGATAGTTTGACTGTTTATTCCAATGCCGAGAGTATTTTGAGACGGATGGGACTCTGGTTGTGTGGGGTGTGTTTTATGACCCGTACCACTCGTGCTAGATGTCGGCATAGTCGGGGTCATATAGTGATGCATCCGGAGTGTGTTGATGGCCTTTACACCTTCCATATTTATGGTATTTCGAGACTTATGGCTCCTTCTACTTCGGTTTCTTCTGATGATAGTGTTGAGCTTGTTCAATGGTTTATATCCTCGCTTGATCGCTTATTGTCGTTGGGCCTTCGCACGGTAAAATGTATTCCTCCTAAGTGCCGTCTTGGGTTTGCTCAAGCTTTGAAAGGGGCTTTGGATGATGTGGCTGATTCCCCAAGTGATCTCTCCCGCTGGGTTCGTTTGCTTATTCTACCACTTTGTTTGCTCAAGACTTTCACTCCTCGGAGTAATCATGAGTGTCGGACTGCTATTCGGCGTTAGCATTAGGAGGAGAGTATTGCCAGGGCTATTGTTGCTAGGAGGGTACCTGGGGGGGGGGTTGCAGTTGTTGCAGGAGTGTTTTGATGAGGGTCCTTCTTCGTTTCATATGGATGAGGATCTGGATTTGAGTGAGCTTAACCTCCGCTAATGTCGGCGGAAGATTTGTGATGGCCACTATACTGCTGCTGTTCGAGTGCTTTCTTCCTCTGGGGTCGCCCCATACTCCGATGCCACTCTTGTGGCCTTGCGTGAGAAGCATCATGTCGCCCCGCCTCCTTCATTGCCTCCTCTGTCTGGGGATCATCATCCTCTGGTTGCTTCTTCGGCTGTGGTTTTGGATATGATTCGGAGTTTCCCTCGCGGTACATCTAGTGGGCGGGATAGTTTTCGGGCATAACACCTTATGGACTGTTTGAGTGGCGCTGCTGTGGCTATCTCCGACGATTTAATCACTTCTATTACTAGGGTGGTTAATCTGTTTCTTGAGGGCCGGTGTCCTCTTCCTCTGGGTGAGTACATTGCCAGCGCCCCTCTCACGCCACTTGTTAAACCGGATGGTGGGATTCGTCCTATTGCTGTTGGTACGGTCTGGAGATGGCTTGTCTCTAAGGTTGGTGCTTTTATTGTTGGTCCTTCTTTATCTTCTTATTTTGATGGGCTTCAGTTTGGGGTGGGTGTGTCCGGTGGAGGAGAGACTATCTTACATGCCTTAAACCGGCTTATTGAGGCTCGGGGGGTTGAGGTTGGGCTTTCTATGTTGCTGGTGGATTTACAGAATGCCTTCAACCTTGTTGATCGTGAGACCATGCTCCAGGAGGTCCGCCGTCGCTGCCCGGTTCTTTCCCGATGGGTGGAGTTTTGTTATTCCAGCCCTGCCCGTCTTTTTTATGGGGAGCACTGCTTATGGTCTTGTCAGGGTGTCCAGCAGGGTGATCCGTTGGGCCCTTTGCTTTTCGCTTTGGTTTTGCATCCATTAGTATGCAAGATCCGAGACTCTTTTGACCTCACTATGCAGGCGTGGTACTTAGATGATGGCACCATTGTGGGTGATACTTTGGAGGCGGGGAAGGTCTTGGATTTGATTATGGTGGATGGCCCTCGTTTTGGATTGCATCTTAATGTCTCCAAGACGGAGGTCTTTTGGCATGTTGAGGATCCTCTGAGTCGACTTCCTGGGGTTTTCCCCCCTTCTATTTCTTGGCCATTGCGTGGTGTTACAGTTTTGGGTGGACCTGTCAGTGCTTGTTCTGATTTTAGCAGTGAGATTGTGGCGAAGAGAGTAACCAAGACTATTGAGCTAATGGATTTGGTTGCGAGGATTGAGGACCCGCAATGTGAGTTGCTTCTTCTTCGAGCTCGTACTTGTATTTCCAAGATCTACTTCTCACTTCGTACTTGCTCCCCTAGTGTTTTTGGGTCTGTCCATCTGCCTTTTGATGCCGCTCATCGTTCTAGCTTGGAACGTATTGTCACCGCGTCAGGGCCGGGTTTTGGGGATTGTCAGTGGCGCCTTGCTACATTCCCTTTTCATCTTGGTGGTTTTGGTGTCTATGCGGCGGGAGACGTTTTATTTTATGCCTTTATTGCGTCCGTTTTCGGTCTGTTTGGTTTTGCGAGGCTAAGCTCCTCGGCCCTTCTGGTATTGTAGCTGCTGGCCCTGCTTTTGATGATGCCGCGCAGGTGTTTACTACGACTATAGGCTCTGGTATTTTAGGTAACCCTAGTGAAATTGCTGCCCCCAAACTTATGAAGAAATTGGCAGACATTTATTTCGCGACGGTTCTTTCGCCTCAGTCTGTTTTCTCTTTGACACCACGCCGACTTGCTTTATGGCGGTCTCAAGCAGGTTCCCACTCCCGATTGGTTACGTGCAGTTCCTATCTCGGGGTTGGGTCAGACTATGAACGGGAGGACTTACCGTAGTGTGCTGGGGTATCGTCTGGGTGTCCCGTTATTCACGGTATCTAGGCCCTGTCCTGCTTGCTCTTGGGTTTTTGCTAAGGATGTTTTTGGGGACCACGTTGTTTCTTGTACTAGTACTGTGGGCGTTAAAAATTGGCATAACCTTGTCCGGGACACTCTTTTCGACATCTGTTATAGATCTGGTCTTACTGCGGGAAATGAGGTTGATATCGGTTTGGTTGATGGACATGGTGGCTCTCTTCATCCTGCGGATTTATTGCTTTATTCTTGGGACAGAGGGCGTGATGTGTGCGTCGACTTGACAGGTTTTTCTCCTTTGACTCGGAGGATCGGGATGACGGATTTTGTGCACAGTCGGGTTGTCGCCGATCTTGCTCGGCGAAAAGTGTGCTAAGTATGGGGATTTGTGCGCGGTAGCGGGTTATGGTTTCCTTCCTTTCTCTTTCTCTTCACTTGGGAGCGAGTTCGGATCTTTGTTGCCTTGCTCAAGCGGATCCAGAAATTCTCGGTATCTCAGGATGCGGGGGCTCGGGTGGCCGCTTACATTTTTACTAGACTTAGCTTTGCTATTGCTAAGGGTGTGGGAGCCCAGATTGTCTCTCGGCTCCCCACCAATTTCATGTAAACTTTTATTTTTCTTTTAATGAAAGTTGCGCGCATCCTTCAAAAAAAAAAAAATAAAATAATAATAATAATAATAATAATAATAATAACGGATAATTCACGTGATACCCCTAAAGTTTGCCACTTTGCATGAAATACCCAAATTTTTGATCCGAAAATCTTAAAGAGGTCATAAATCGTGTTTACGAGTTCCAAAAGTGACGAATTTTTTTTCCAAATCACTCATCTTTCCGAGAACTACAATTTGAAAAAAAAAATTGTCGCATTTGGATTCCGCTACTTGGAGTTATTCTGCGTCAAAGTTTTTTCGACCAAACAAACTTTGAGTGAGCATATCTCCTAGTCACAAGCTCCAAACTCGTCAAACTTTTTTTTCAAATCGTAGTACACGGAAAGATGGTCGATTTGAAAAAAAATATTCACTTTCTGAGTTCGTAAACATGAGTTATGGCCTCTTTAAGTTTTTCGGATCAAAATTTGGGGTATTTTATGCGAAGTGGCCAACTTTAAGGGTACCGCGTGAATTATCCGTAATAATAATAATAATAAATAGTAGTAAAACTTGAGATGGAAATAGTATAATATTATAGTACAAGGAATACTCTAAGAAAGTGCGGAATTAGGGAAGAATATTAACACGTAACATCACTCAGCGAGTTCAGCTTTGCGCACTTATTTTCAAACAGCTGTCATTTCTTCGTTACTTTTCGGAATCAAGCTTGTGACCATGCGTTTGTAAGCTAAGATAATAAGCTTCCACCTCCAAGTTGAATCACCCACATAGGAGCTCTACAAAGCTAGATATGACTGCTTGAAAAATGCCCCTAAAATTAGTGATCACATTTCCAAGTATGACACATTTGTGCAAGCTCTCTATTAGTCTTTCATAGTCTACCTTGTACTTAGACACACACCAAAGGTCCTATAACCTTATATTATGAGGGATATTATAGTCTTCCCTCTTTAAAATAAACTTCGTCCTCGAAGTTTGCGCATACTACCAACTACTCAAAACCAACACCATGCACACTGATCAAAATGTTATTGTCACTAACTCATATGATGACCTTACTTACATATATTACTCAACTAAATACCATTAACTTCAGTAGTATTACATTCTACCTCGCTTAAAAAGAACTTTGTCCCGAGGTTCCCAATCCATCACAAAATTAGGTTCTTACTACTACCATCTCTTATGCAATACTCTCAAATACTCACAGGCTACGTGGTCATCCAAAATATCCATAGGCTACATCTACGTGATGTAACACCAACACTTACAACAACTAAATTCTCAAGTCCGTCAACTTAATGTAATGCTACAACAAAACTCATCACGCTTACCAACACTTACTAAGACAACCAAATAACAACTAAAATGTAGTGCTACTTTTGCAATATGACATCCTACCCTACTTAAAATTAAGATTACGTCCACGTAACCTCAAAGACTATCTAACACTCACCAAGATCCGCCCGACTTTTTCCCATGACTACCAACTCGTTTGTACCCTAACAAAATACTCTCCCTAAACACTCCACTTATCCTTCTGCCAACACACAAAAGAATATAACATAACTTGCATTCCTCAAAACCCTACGACACATCCTATACCACAACATTTTCAAACTACACCACCCCAACTAATACCATAACCCTATTACTTACCCCAACTACACATCTAGTCCATAACAAAATCCAACAAATCCCCCATGTTTACAACACTTCATGCCTTACACCTGTGATATACTGCCACTCTCATCTACAAAGCAAAAGCTTAAAGGGAATAACCATAATAATGTCATAACACTGATCCACATGCCTATAATAGAATAACTCTCTCATTCACTCTCAATCATCAGGAATAACCCTCAGAACATAACCAAATCAACATCCTCTACAAAATATTACATTCACATAATCAACATATTAATCCACTATCACTTACCACAAATAACCATTATATTGCCTCACTCAACTAATGCCCTACACCCTCTTAATGTCACCAAATCGGACTAACATATATAACATTGATATCAGTTGCCCAACCAACAATGGAACCTTCCTTCAATTTATTCAATCCACTCATGACTTATTCTCTTATAAAGACTCAACTAATTTAACACCGCAATATTACAACTATTCATAGCTATATATATATATATATATATATATATATATATATATATATATATATATATATATATATATATATATATATATATATTCACACTCTCACCGCTAAATATAACACCTCTGTCTCCCCCTTCCTTTTCAATTTATCCTTTTAATAACAAATCCCATTATAAATGCCGTAAATATTACCTCAACATTTCTTTCAACTACACATTTGGATATTACACCATCTTAACCACTTCGACAATATTCATTAACCGCAAAACAAATAATAATACCTCACCATTCTACTAAATACATCAACAACAACCCATAAATCTCCTCGCGCAAATCACCTTCTAACTCATTATTAAAGTCCCTCATTACCTCGAAACATCGTCAAATGTCATAAGTCGACCCTTAATAACAATTTAACCCTAGTCGAACACTTCAAATTTTATTACTCTCCTCACATTTCATAAATAAGTACACACTTCCCACAAGTAGGTTACCTAGTTGTCCCATACTAAATCCTTTAACTCCCTAAATTATCTTTCTAATTCCATCTCGCAAATCTTAAATGACTTCTTACTCATATACCAGTCTAGTACTTCCTTATATTCCTACTACATAGTCCATACCATCATTTGCACTAAGTTCCATCCATACACCTTTTTCCTCAATTTCACATACTCATAACACTTTCTTATACAATTAATGTCAATCTTTAAAATAATAATATTCTTATCCTTTTCAATCTTAATACATCATATGCATAAACAACAATCAATGTCAACAATCCTTAAGGTCACATTAACACCTTACTCGTAATAAACCACCTATTAACCCAAATCATTACTCTTACTATTTAATCCTCAAGGCTCGGCTATTTTCTCTTTGCTCCTTAACTATTTCCCAATAATTCATAATAATAGTTTTCCCCACAACATACTTCAATTATTTTTTCCCTTATCTAATATATCATTAAAATTTAAATTCATGCATTATCTAATCCTCTTTTACCACCATAAAATCCAAATAACCATCGACATTTTGTCTTTAGTTATCATACCCCATCATTAACAACTCCCAAAAGCCAAAATCTTTACCTCATCCTGTTAACTTTCCAACGAACATACGCCCTAAAGTTGACTCTTAATAACCCAAATTTCTAAGCATACGACTATCTTCAACTCCATACTCAATAAGACAATTTAAGCTCATTAGGTACTATTCTCTTCCATTGTATTATAAATTATCCCACTCACAAACATTTAGCTCCTTTAAACCCCTAACCCTTACATTCCCCTTATTCACCTTACTAACTTACCAAATACTATGCTAATACATCTTTAAATTCCATGTCAATGCTACTCATTACAACACATGACTTACCTTTTTATCACACAACACCTCAATCTCACTGCCCTTGTACTCCTATGCTTCCCAATCACCTCAGAGTATATATCTTTCTTACATGACCCATAAAACTTATTAAAGACATCCCTCACATCTTATAACCACTCCTCAAACGATATTTCAAGGTAATTATTTCTATAAGTCCCACCTTAGATTTTTACCATAAATCCCTTATAAGACACATTTATTGCCTCGGACCCCTAAAAGATACTTTCTATTAATAGCAGTCAATAAAAGCTCTATTTTTTCACAACCAATCCACCCCCAAGATTACCTCAAAGCCACCCCAAAGAACTTAATCAAATCCATAGGAAATATAACCTCCCCAAACAACATAGTCACTCCTTTATATACTTCCTCACAACTCACTCAGTCCTCTGAAGGTATCTCAACATCATCCTTCATCACATCACCATTATCCAATTCTAAGGTATAAGATTGCTCACTAAAATAAAAGAAATATTCATCTTCTACAAGGGTAAATTATTTTACCACAAATTCTTCATAATTTACCACAATTTTTTTTCATGCCCCATCCTCGGCCATATACGGCCGTATATGGCCAAATGTGTTCCATTCTCCCATTTACAACATTTAATCGATATCTGTTTTGCTAAATATAAATATTAAACATGGTTTCGGGGCAACACATTCCGCATATCACTAGACATGAAAATTCTAATTCACATAACATGTTCATCCATACACTTAGGAGATCCAATTAATTACACTACACGTGTCCTTACTCATGTTCAAATCCAATTAATAAAATAATTCACAAGATGATTCATTTTATACTCAATCATGCTTTAAAATAATTCACTAATCACCAACATTCACACGGCCTTAGACCCTTTTCTACCATCATAATTTACTTACCTTAATCCCGCATCCTGTAACAAGGTTGGAAATTTCTACTTTTAAAAAAATTACTTACCCTTAAAGAAAAACACTTCCTTTCTAACTTCCCCACTCTCTTTTAACCTTCCTCGAGGTGACCAATTGAAAACTGAGAGGGCCAGTGTGAACCCCCGCAATAACGCCGAAAACAAAACTTATAAATTTAAGCGGAAATTAGGAAAGTTTTGAAACTTTTAAAATTTAAAGCGCGGGTTCATTAAAATCCAAAACACAAATAAAGATTGCGGAAATAAAGATTAAATTATACAAACGTGATAGTCAAGGTGAGGGAAAATATATCCTTCGAATGACAATACAACAAAAGGTGAGTCTAAGCCCTCCTAATAAACCGACAATAAGGCCAAAGTGCTCGCTAGATCACACATTTATTCACCCTATAAATGCACCAACTAGTACCTGTCATTCATGTAAACATGAACGCCACAGTCAGTGGGGAGTAACTCAAGGTTCTCCCAGCCACAAATTGTCAAAATGAACATAACAAAGAACTAAAATAGGTAAGTCATGTAAGATACTTACAAAATATATGAATATCAAGTTTATATTTAAACATGGCAGTTAAATGAGATGGAATAAGATAGATAACATCAGCATAATAAAGATTCAACTAATCATGTGAGACAATTAAATAATATGAAAGACAAGAATACGGTCATTTATACAAAAGCACCCATTTTAAGGAAATATAACATAGATATGAGATTAGAATCCGAATCATGTGAAGCAGTTAAGTAAGGGATCAACCAATGCAAATTAAAAGAATAGAAACTGTAGCCATTAGTTGGAAAACCACTTAGCAAACATTGCACGGGACGTGGCTACTAATGTCACATTCATACTTATGGCTTGCATCTCACCATAAGAACGGATGGGAACATCAATCCCGACAATCATATTGCAACTAGAGGGCTTATAGCTCTCCTCTAGTATCTGATAGGACCAAGACTCTCACAACCAAACAATACAAGGCACAACTCTTGCCTTGAAAGACATATACCAATATCTATACCAAGAAAGACCTTTACTACTTATATATCAATATATAATTCCCCTGGTAGGACGACAATGGTACTCCCAAGACTTAGTCGTAGTCTAAATCTGGCCAGACTCTCGGGACAACACAGTTCCCGATTCGACATGCGGCAGCACAGTCCGCATCCAAGACTCGAACCCTAAATCAGAAATCAAAAACCCACAATCGACAGGACAACTCGAAAGAGGCGGAAGATATAAGCTAAACCTACAATCGGCAGGACAGTCCGAAAGAGGCATAAAGATAAGTCGAGAAAAAGGGTATAGCAAAAAGGCATTATCGTAAGAATACGACTCCTTACCAACCATTATGTAAATTAAGCCATTCGTACTTGTATAACATAAATGGTCATTTCAATTCCTCTCGAAATCATACTTGAGTATGTATACTAATGCAAATTGAACATTTTCATCATATATAGGTAAACATTCCATTGAAATCTTATAAAACACTTGATCAAAATATAATAAATTCATTTGAACCTTCTATTAACATTTTGATAACATTTATTTTAATTCTCATAAAGTACTTGAAAATAAATATAATAAATGGGCATGAATTATTTACGTCATGTTAGATATGAGGCGGAAATGTAAATAATTCAATCACCAATATTCATGAGCATACAATAATTAAATTGAACTCATTTTATAAGGAAAACATATCATTTCATAAATAAATGAGACAATTAAATAATGAATTCCACAAATATAAACCATGTGAGAAAAGTATATAAATGAACGATAATTAATAAATCACGTTATATACTCCACAAGACGGAGATTTAAATAATACGTATCAACCACATTTGGACAGCCCTATTCACGACTCACAACAAAGTGTGACCAACCTGCAAAACAGGTTGTGGACAGCCACTGCCTCTACCAAAAACCGAACACGAAAACAAGCCGCAAACACCGAAATCAGCCGTGTACAACACCTACAAAGGCTATCTTTTTATCGTCTGAGAGCAGTCCCACACAGTACAGTTTTGTGCCCAAAATAGTATCCACACACGCCCTATTCTCGTCCCAAAATAGTCCTAGAAATGCATACAACCCGTCCCCAAAACTGTCCCCAAGTACCTGCAAAGTTGACTCAAAACAGTCCCAAAACAATATATATATATATATATATATATATATATATATATATATATATATATATATATATATATATATATATATATATATATATATATATATATTGATATATTGACCAATACAGCTACTTAAGACGCTCCAAAACAGTCCCTGAAACATAAGCAAAATGCCTCAAGAACAACCCAAAAACAGTCCCGACAACTTACATAAAGCTATCCCTCACAGCTGCCCAAGGACAGGCTGTATTGCACCTAAGGACACTACAAATTCCGTCTTAAAGCAGGCCCATAACAGTACCCAAAGAGCTTACTCCATCGCGTTAAAACAATCCCCAAAACTCCGCAAATATTGTCTCGAAGACAGTCTCAAAACTGTACAATACCGATTCTAAACAGCTAAACCGAGTCAAAATAGTCCCATTTCAGCTAAGAAAACCCGTCCCACAAAATAGCATTTTACCGTCCTAAAATCAGCACCAAAACAGTCCAATACAAACACCAATAAGAGACGAAATTTACCATACAAATGAGAAAAACGTAAAGAACTAAACTTTATCAAACACGAACATATAATACGACACATAAGACGGAAATTTCGACGTTTTTGTCGAGTAACCTATCACCGTTACCTTTTTTTGCTCTCCTAAACGCCAAAGTAATCACCCAAGGATGACTCAAAACCCAAAAATGAAAGAAATTAGCCCAAAATCCGAATCCATTGTAAGACGGCCAAATTGAAACAGGGCGAAAGCTTGGCTCTTTCTTACATACAAAGAAGGAGGACGATATAAGGAAGCTATTAGTGCAGAATTTATCGAATTTGGTTGAGAAACGGAGGCGGGATCTGTGGTTTAAGCTTGGAGGAAATGGCGTTTGGCTTACTGTTTGTTGTTGCTGTTGGTATTCCAGGTGAATGCTGCTGGTTCTTTCGAAGAAAAGAAAGGGCAAAAAAGGGGGGTGGGGACACGTGAGTATATAACAACAAGAACAACAACAACAACAACAACAACAACAACAACAACAACAACAACAACAACAATAATAATAATAATAATAATAAAAGGATTATATAAATGGGGTGCAAAAGGTAGATACGAATTGTCGACTTGTGATTGGTTCGGATTAAACTAGGTTCAAAAGTGAAATGTGACGGTCTTATGCTAGACGGGAAATGTCTCAAATCTATATTAACTTATGACGGGAAACTATTATTATTATTATTATTATTATCTCTATTAATACTATCCGACTAAAAAAATATTTATTTTTATTTAAACAAGTTTATAAAAATGTAACTTTTATAAAATTTATGTTTAAAACGAAATTCATTAAATTAAATAATTTAAAATATAAATAAAATAATAAAACGGTTAATTAAATTACAAAAGCTAAAAATGGGAAATTCGTGGGTGTTACAGCCAGGGTTTTGAATGGGGGGCCTTACTCATCCCAAGCCAAATGGGCTCCTAACAGTTTCTACCCGGGTTAATTTTACTTAGACACATCCTAAGTTCATTATTGTTCATTGATTTAGGCCTTAGGATCGTTCTCTCTGATACCACTTTGTAAGACCCTCATTTATCTAAGAGCCTTTAGCAAGACATTCTCAGATAATTAGGACTGTTACCATCTTACCCGAGGCAGTGAATAACAAAGATAACAATTTAAAGGTACTTTATTAAAATATGATGATTAAACGGTTTTTTTAAAACTTCAATGAATAACTGAAATAATAACAAATACAACTCGCAGCGGAAATAAATAGATTAGTTCTCATAAATAATAAGTTTGTAATCTAAGTGATACTAGACGCCATCTATGTCGAGTCACACCCCCCCCCCCCCCCCACCTTCCCCGAGTCCTCTAATCATACCTGCTAATTTACTCTGCTTCCCATTTAACCGCAAATTATTAAATGGATCGACACAGGCCACCATCAATTAAAGCAGGTGACAATTTATTTTTGACACAGGCGCACACACGTCAACCAAAAGGTCGAGTAGAATAACAAAACAATAATAATAATAATGATATAACAATGAATGATATGAAATGCAATGCATGATGAGCTCTTTTCACCCGAAAACCCGTTCATCCCGCTAATCCATGGCCCGGGATATATATCATCTCAACCCAAAGTTGAGGTATTCAACATCTTAGACACAAGGCCTGCAGAACCAGCCTGGGGAAACCAAGGCAAGTGACATACCATGATATGAAAATGAAAACTAACAATAATATAATGCATTCATCCCAGACACGAGGCCGAGGAAACCAATAATATTATAATGCATTCATATAATGCATTCATCCCAGACACGAAGCTGGGGAAACTAACAATAAATTATCTTATAACAATAATTCAATAACCAATGCCAATACTATACAATTCCACAATATTTAACCAATTCAATCAACCAAACAATTCCATAAACTTCCCAATGATAATGCACAATTCAATAAATAAACAGTTGAGTATTTATCCTACCTTTTAAGCAAATCTTCAATAATCAAGCAACTTAAGCAATTAAGCAATTAGAAGTGTTCCTCCACCAAATCTTCTCCTTTAAATCCTAAGATGATGAAAAGATAAACAAACCCTCTTAGCTTTCTTTCTTTCTCTATTATATATATATATATATATATATATATATATATATATATATATATATATATATATATATATATATATATATATATATATATATATATATATATATATATATATATATATATATATATAGAGAGAGAGAGAGAGAGAGAGAGTCGGGATCCGGTGAGAACTACTAAATATTTGAGGATTGAGGATTAATAATAGCCGTCGGATCAAGCAAATAAAAGGCTCAGATTTCGCGGATGGAAACAAATAGAGCTATGAGATAGTGACACTTGTATGAGGAAAAAAATGACCATCAACCCTAAACAAAAAAAGAAACTCAAATCGCGTAATATTCATTATTCTTCTCAAAATTTCTCTCTCTTAAAACTGAAGAAAATCGAAGAAAACAAGGTATCAAATTTGCGAATCAATCAAAATTACGAAGCAATAACAATCATTCTTCCAAATTATTTGCGTTTTGATTTGAATTCAGGTACAATTTTTTCTTTTAATGTTTTCGAATTTTTGAAATTAGGTATATTTGGGGGAAAATTGTTAAAATCGATTAATTATAAATGCATTTTGTATTATTGCTTATGTTTCTATGAATAATGTTTTGAATTTTTGTTTTAGATGTTATTGTAACTTTGAGTGCATATTATTTGATTAAAATTTGGATTATTAAAGTTAGGGTTTTAAAAAAAATGAAAACGAAGAAGGACATCACTTTCGAATCTCTAGTTTACTTCCAATCGGTTATTAATAGTTTTAGATGTTATTGTAAATTTGGCTTTGTTTTGGGTTTCTACTAATGTTATTTTGACAAGATTGTTATTATTGTGGTATTGTCCATGTTTCTTTATGCTCGGATTATACATAGTACATTGGATTTCTGCTGCTTCTACTGTCCTTGATCTCTATTGAAAGATTTAGTCTTTGAGTAGTTTAGAATGTATTGATTTGTTAAATAATAGGTTAGAAGGTCAAATCCCTGAAGGGTTTGGTAGTATGTATAGTTTGCGGGAAATTAATCTAGGAAAAATGCATTTTCAGGGCAGTTACCAGAAGATATTGGGAACTGTTTGCAATTACAGTCAGTAGATTTTAGTGAGAATTCATTTCCTGGGATAATTCCTGAATCATTGCAGAAGTTAAACATGTGCAGTTCAGTAAATTTGAATGAAAATCTGTTGTCTAAGGAGATTCCTCATAGGATTGGGCATATGAAAAACCTTGAAAGTTTGGAACTTTCGATGAATTGATTCTTTGTAAAATACCCTTTACTTTGTGGGTATGGTTTTTCCTATTAAAGTTGAATTGACTTTCTGATATTTTGGAACTAATGAATTCAATTATTTTGCTCTAATCACATCTTTGATGTTCAGATATTTAGAGTGTTCTGCCATCAATTAATAATTTTTCTTATACTTTGTGGCTACATTTTATAACGCCTCATCATAAAAGCCTACTAGCTCAATCGGTAGAGCATTGTGCAATGCACAAAGAATGTGGGTTCAAGTCCCACATAGGCTATTGTTAATCTGCTATTTCAAAGTACAATTTCATTTGCATTTGTGCTATTTCAAAGGGTTCCTTCCGCTATTTCTTCATCTTATATGTGTTATTTCTATTACAGTAAACAAGTGTGATATTGTATTGACCGCGTTGTGTTATTGTAATGTAAAACAGTTGATATTGTAACACTCAGAGAACAATAATTGTTCTACCTTGACTGACAAAGACTATTTGAAAAAGTGTGATATTGTTTTGTATATCTTGTGATATTGTATTGCAAAACAGTTGATATTGTAATGCTGAGATAACATTCATTATTATACCTTGACTAACAAAGACTATTTGCACTAGGAGCTAAGGGTAAGGATCCTTCTTTTAATCAAAACATACCCTCTAAAGGAATCAATCACTGTCAACGAAACAGTCCTAGTGACTGTCACGCTCAAACAACCACTTGAAGCAAATCCGAGCTCAAAACACATTCTGCCAGACTACTTGTAGAAAGGGCTGTATTCAAATGCTCATAACTTACGTTTTACATGGACAAAATTTATGTTCTTCATCTGGATAAATTCTTGAAGAATTCCTCTTTCATATGGCTATGGAATCAACAATTTTTATCGAGTATATTTGTCACAATAGAGCTTCAACGGCTGTCACAACTAATGCAATGCTATTTCCTGAAACTAACCAGTCAGCACTCCAGGTTGAATAAGTCAAGATTTAAGTCACTATTCTGGGTGATTCCACTTGAATATGAAAATTAACTAAATAAGCTTTGTTTTGGTATATGGGGCACTTTCTGGTTCATCATGAGGAAATAGTTATGCCATCTGAAAATTGCCCCTGGGTGCTTAATTGTTACAACACAGGTCAGCCCTGGCCTGCTACTACTCAACCGTGCATATGTCAAGTTGTAAGTCGTAATTTTGAGTGATTCTTGTTGGGGGTGATAGTTAACACACGTAGCTTTAAAATGGTATAGGTTGGACATGCTAATTCTAAGGGATCAAAGATTTATGATTGCTGCAAATCGACACTAGAATGCATTTATTGATGTAATTTTGGAAGGATAGTAATTTAATGTAGTTGTCATAAATTAATATTGCTGCTGGTATTTGTGATATTGTTTCGAATCAACAATGATATTTTATCTTATATGTTGTGATATTGATTCTCATTAGCAAAAAGTTGGAGGGTTTCAAGATTCCTTGTGAATGTGATATTGTTTCTGCTAAAGTGTGATACTGTTGTGTGTGAAATTTGATAGTGTGATGCTGTTGTGTCTTTATATTATTTCTTAAAACTATTTGGAAAATGGCAAATAAATATAGATCTATGATATTGTTAATAGGAGAGTGTGATATTACTAACACAATAAGTTGATATTATTTACCAAATTATTTGATATTATTAACACAGTAAGGGCGATATTGTTTCTTATAAAGTATGATATTGTTTACCACATGTTGTCACATCTTGTGATATTGTTAAACCAATAGTGTGATATTGTTTTCAAAGTTATTTTATATTGTGTCATGAAAGATGATATTGTTAGTAATTAAGTGTGATATTAGCATTAACAAGAGTAATAAACATGGCTTCAATGACGAAATCACATTCGTCTTTGCAAATTTAAAAATGTTCAATAATAATATTAATTTACTGAAAACTCGAAAAAAGCTGCGAAAAGACGCGTTACACAAAAAATGATTAGTGATTAGTTCACATGTACAAAAGTGATTAATTCACAAGTAACGAATCAGAAAAATCATAAGGGGGTTCAAAATCTAAATTTTGAGTGCACATGCAAGATCAGGATGAGTGCGGGTAAGCTTGAGCCAATCCATTTGGCTATAACTTTTCTCAAAAGCAACCTTAGCCCGAACAACAGGTTTCTTCTTCACTGAACTTGCAGGACCATTTATGGGTGCTTGTCTTGGTGCTTCAGTTGACTCATTTGGGGTCTCTGCACTGATTACATTGAACGATAAAGATCCAACCTTCTCCTCTTTCACCGGCCACAGGCTTACGACTGGAGAGACCGTTGTTCCATACACCATTTTGATTCTCACTGTGGCTACTAGTGGATTCCTCTTTTATAGAGATGTTAGCAATGCCTGGAATAATAGTTTGTTCATTACCCTTACTGTCGTCAACGGGAGCACTAACCTGCATACAGGAAACAAAAAACTCCTCCAGTTAAGCATCAAACTACCAATAAAAATTTCGATTAATAAAAATAGAAGCTCCAACTTTTAACTTACTTACCTGACAGAACGTAAAGTCGTTGTCTTTATCGTCTTACATCCAACAAACTCGCAACTTTATCCAATCAGATATTGCAGACAGAAAAATTCCTGTCACACCGACACACAATCACAACTTAACGAAAATACGCCATCATTTCTCTGATACAATGCAGTAACCTTCAAATATAGTACTATCAATTTCGACTGGACTGCCATTCAAACTCTCAAATTACGATATCACAAACTATGCATTATATTTCACTAACACATATACATGTGTAAGGCGGCCATCTAACTATAGGTAAACAAACGATAGGGACCATGGAGTTTATTGTAAAAAGCCAGATAGTTCTCATATAAGAACTGAAATAAGAGTAAACAAGGAATAAAATTACACTCAACCAGATAATTTTCGAGGAACGAAACTGATAGGAGCTCGTAAACTGCATCAAAATGGTCACCATCACAGTAATATAACACTACATTGGCGATATTCAAACACTTAATCACCTCTGGATGAGCCATGAATCCGCGCTCGTCCTGAATTTTACATAAACCAATTGTTCAAGGAGAACTCAATTTCAATAGACAAATTGAATACTTCTACTGTCTACAGTGTGATAATTGGCGAAACTCAATTCGACAATTCACTAAAAACTAATGCTAATATTGAAATAACATAATCAACAGAAGAAGAAAGTAAGGAAGCACCTCGATTCTGCGACATTTATCCGCAAACATGATGGAATCTGACCAAACTTTAACCGTCACCTCCATTTCCGCGCCTTTTTCCGATGAGTGTGGAATTTTACCTTTGAATATTTGGAAACAAACAGTTTCACCGACGAAGTTTTTGTTGTCGAAATTATCAGCGATTTTGTTTAATTTGTCCCAAGAAAACTCATGATGGAAGCCATTCAACAACGGCAAATAGTATGATAATTGATCAGAAATAGAAAAATGAACTACGATCAAGCTGAAGAACTAGAAATTACGAAGAAAACATAAGAAAAATTAGGGTTTCCATGGAAGAAATCAGTAAGAGAAGAGAGAAGGTAGAGAGAGAAGCAATTTTAAGCGAGAATGAGGAGTTTTCCTGAGGAAAGGGGTTTATATACGCGGGCGAGGAAATGACAATTTTGCCCTTAATGATCCGTGCTCAATAATGGACGTTGTATCTCTTAGATCTGACGGCTTGTATTAATCCTCAATCCTCAAATATATGAGGCATACTTACATGATCCCATTCCTATATATATATATATATATATATATATATATATATATATATATATATATATATATATATATAGAGGTCGGGTCGGTGCGAATTGTACGAACTACTAAGATACACAGCATAATACTTCTAGATACACATACTACTATCCTGAGATACACATGGTATAACTAGCAGATACACATGTATCCGGTAGTAATTCCGAGTGTATGTAGGGTGTTATTTTGTGTATCTACAGTCACGGCCATCACCACTGCCCCCACCACCATTACCACCACCACCGCCCCCACCATCATTACCGCCACCAACACAGGTGACACCAAACTTCACCACCACTGCCACCACTCACAACCACACATAACACAAGCACCACGGCACCACCTCCATTAACACGACACAAATAGATCACCACAACTGACCCCACATCACCGGCACTCCCCACACACCACGACAACAGTACTCACGAGCCACGACCACGCGACCCACTACCTCTCAACCTGACCACCATATTTCGACACCACCCCAAGCAATCACCACTCATCTCCATGGCCATAAACATCATTAAAACCAACGACTAGCACCACGACAAACCTCCATTTAAAGAAGACCAGATCTGGTCGAAAATAGATAAGGAGACTAGATCTGGTGGAGGTAGACGACATTTGATAGTGGACGGTGGGGTTAAGGTGGCATGCTCGCAACATGGAACATCCCTGTGCATTTCTGGGTTAGTATCGTCTTTGTCCGTTACCGGAACGCCGCCCGTCGTTCATTATTTTACCGGCGTCAATGAGGGTGAGACAAATCAAAGCAAAGGACGGCAGTCCGCTGGTGGCCGATCAAGTAGTTGATCACCGTCGCCGGCGAAAATCACGACAGTGCTGGTGGTGATGGTGTTTGTGGGGAGTGATTGAGTGAGCAGAGAGGATAGGGAACTAGGGAGTGATGGGCCAGGCAATGGATAAGAATGTGAGAGAGTGTGGTCATTATTATTTGGGCTTTTAAAGTTCTGGGCTGTCAACATGTTAATATGTGTTTTTTAGACGAGTTAAATACGAGCTTATTTGAACTTTAGGTTGTCGGGATCATATATATATATATATATATATATATATATATATATATATATATATATATATATTGTGATTTGTAACTGTGAGCAATAGAATATAAGGTGATAGGTGAAGGGAGTATATATAGTCACAAGGGAAGTTTCTAGGAAGTTTCTAGGTTGTAAGATATAGTAATATAATAATAAAATATCTAAGGTATGTTGAATAAATAATAATAATAATAATAATAATAATAATAATAATAATAATAATAATAATAATAATAAACTTGAGATGGAAATAGTATAATATTATAATATTAGGAATATTCTAAGAAAGTGCGAAATTAGGAAAGAATATTAACGCATAACATCACTCAGCAAGTTCAGCTTTGCGCACTGATTTAACAGCTGTCATTTCTTCGTTACTTATCGGAATCAAGCTTGTGACCATGCGTTGGAAAGCTAAGACAATAAGCTTTCACCTCCAAGTTAAATAACCCTCATAGGAGCTCTACAACGCTAGATATGACCGTTTGAAAATGCCCCTAAAACAAGTGACCACATTTCCAAGTATGACACATTTGTGCAAGCTATTTATTAGTCTTTCATAGTCTACCTTGTACTTAGATACACACCAAAGGTCCTATAACCTTAGACTATGAGGGGTATTACAGTTATCAACTTGGAAAGTAAAGATGAACCTATATAACGAAGGATCCTTGCATAAAGATGAAGACTCACTTAATCTTCAAATACATACCCACGAAATCCAAATATAAACTATTGAAGATGCAAATTCACAGAACTATTATTGGAAGATTAATTATTGAAAGATTAATGTAAATTAAGGAAGGATTAAGTCTAATCTAATCTTAATCTAATCTAAGCCCCCTCTAAGAGGACTTAGTCTTCTTTTAATTACAAATGGGGTTTATATAGTAAGTATAAGAGTAGTTTAGTAACGGTAAATTAGGAAAGATGCGGAAATATTGAAGTAAATATCGCCATGGTCAAGCTAAGAAGGACTCGTGCGAATTCAAGTGATTTTGGCCATTTTGGGTCTCATCTCGAGCAGGTTGAAACTATCTCGAGCGAGATGATCCTATTTCGAGCTAGATAGGCAGCAGCTTTTTCTTCTTTGCTTCTAGTGGCTTCATAACTCCATAAGGCTTCCTTATACTCCTTCTAAACCACGTACCTATCATTCATGGGTCGTCATTATTGCCTCCTCTTCATACTAACCTTCTAAAGTCGTCAACTAGCTCCCAAGTATGCGCAAGAGACGGGAATTCCGCCTCATTTATTTTCTTCCCTACAAGACATATAAAACGCACTAGGAAAGCAAATAGGAAGCAACTGACTAAGAAAATGACAATGAAAGATCATATTAGCATGCAAAATAAGGTTAGTTATGGGACTAAATATGCGTAAATATGAGCCACATCAATAACTCAATTACCAGAACCATATCCATTTCAATATCAATGTCATACTGTCAAATGCTCTTTTTAAAGAACTGCTCAACACTTAGAGTACAAGGCTCTAAGCTACTCACCCACGAGTCTTAGACAAAGTGAACGACAATAAAAACACATTACCAAACCATTAATTGTACACTTAACCCAAATAATCTCGATCAAATAACCACAAGGAAAAATGTATCAATAAACATCATTACTTATCAATGCCAGAAGACCAACGCAAAGCATCATTATATCCAAACTCAGTACAAATTCTCATCAGTTCTAATTATTAGTAAGTACCACCACTTTGTTAAGCCTCTTACTAAGATATACATACTCATTAATATAAACCGTAATAACGAATGTCAGCATACCACTATCATCAATTACTAAACACCCATCTCACCAAGTAATAGAAATAAGAGTAGAAATTATAGAATTACTAGTACAAATAATATTACACCAATGTAGTTAACCACATTTACCATCTAATGACAAATATATGCATATATACATACAACCCCGAACAATATTATTAATATATAGAATCGGTAGAATTGTGTTACCTTAAGACCATGTTGAAAATGAAATCCTCAAACATTATGAAACCCAACTGATAATAATAAGTTGGATGGTCGAACTAGAAAAAGGTAGAGGATGCAGCAACAATAATCAATTGCGAACAAAAGAGGACCAAAAGCATGATAAATTATTGAATCTAGCGGAAAACGTATGATTGTCATAGAAATACCTCTTGATTGTGTATTATAAGTAAACAATGAGAAAAGCAATAATAGTGGGGGTTTATGAAGAAGACGGCTCAATACAGAAGAGCAAGGGAATTAAGGATAAGGATTACATATTATAGAATGGGAAAAAGTCACCGACTAAACTAAAGAACCAAATTTTGACTTCTCGTGTCCTTTCTTTTAAAAATTCTTTTATAAATGTTAGTTTTTTATATAAAAATAATTTGCTATAAAAATTTAAATGGGAAGGAAAAATTATGAAACTTATAAAAAATGGAATACATCGGGATATTACAATCTTCCCCTTAAAAAGAACTTCGTCCTCGAAGTTTGAATTTAAAATAAAACATAAATTTCAAAATGTGAGCGGTATTAAAATCCACCCAACAAAACTAAGTTCGTTCTCAAACATAAAAAGTCGTATAAATTTCTGTCACAATAATTGAAGAAGGGTTTTAAAAGTGAAATCGGCGGTGTCAAGATATGACGATCTTAACACTTAACCAAGAAAGAACCCGCTCTGATAGCAATTGTAACACGCCTGATTTTCGGCTAAATTAAAATTAACTTATACGTATAAAAGTCACCGAAATATAGAGATATTATAATTAATATATAAGGTCTGTTATTACAAATCTCTTTTACATAATAAGATATAGAATAAAACAAAACTTTTACAAAGCTTTTAATAAAATCGTGTCTTGAAATTAATCCTTTTGAATGGCAGGAGAAGTTACCTGAAAATAAAACCAGAATATAGAAAAGACCTGCCCCCATGACGGGTAGCCCAAAAAGGGAGAAACACGTTGGCCAAGGAGTTGAGTAAAAGATAATATAGGCAGCTTAATATTTGTCATGGCATGGAAACAAGCACACGTAAAAATAAAAATAATCACAGAGTATAATAAAAACACTCCCCGCTAACTAATCTCAAGCTCAAACCTATTCCATAATATACCTCTAATACAACTCCTATTTCTTTCTTTCATAATTAACCAAGTCCCAGCTCATTACTTCGTCTTAGTAATTACTCCGTCTCATGATATAATTGTAATACCCCAATAGTTTGAGAGTTAAGTTGTCCCACATCGGGAAAATAAAGGGCCTGTAATAAGTTTATAAAAGATTCCACCCACCTCTTAATGACAAGGCCTTGTGCTTTTGGCTTAAGTGAGGATAAGTAATGAGCCTAACGGTATACATTCCATCTTATTGGTGTTGTGTTACGACCGTGGTGGGTCGGGTTGTTATAAATGGTATCAGAGCAACCCTACGACCGTGTGGTGAGCCTGTGGTCAGGAGTACCCAGGTCACCAACCTAGCGGGGGAGGATTCTGGCCTTGGCTGCGGTCAGCCTCCGGACACAACGGGGACATTGTGTTCTTTAAGTGGGGAGTTTGTAACACCCCAATAGTTTGAGAGTTAATTGTCCCACATCAGGAAAATAAAGGGTTTGTAATATATTTATAAAAGATTTCACCCACCTCTTAATAACAAGGCCATTTGTTTTTGGGCTTAAGTGAGGATAAGTAATGAGCCCAAAGGTACACATCCCATCCTATTGGTGTTGTGTTATGACCGTGGTGGGTCGGGTTATTATAATAATACTCCAAATTAACAAGATGTCGTATTCTCATCATCGACCCTAAGCCAAAGACAAGTGGTGAGTGAACTGGTGGATAAACCACAAAACAATACTTCCATCTCAATATCAACATTATAGTCATAATATATAACTCAATAACCTTGGTCACTCTGGACCTTACAAGATAACTTCGCAGATAGACCCCATAACTCAATTACCAGAACCATATCCATCACAATACCAATGTCATATTGTCAAATCTTCTTTTTAAACAATTGCTCAACACTTAGAGTACCAGGCTCTAAGCTACTCACACATGAATCTTCGACAAAAAAAACAACAATAAAAACACAATACCAAACCATTAATTATACACTTGGCCCGAATAATCTCGATCAAATAACCACAAGGAAATATGTATCAATCAACATCATTATGTGACAAATCTAGAAGATCAATATCAACGCAATGCAACATTATTTCCAAACTCAATACAAATTCTTATCACTTCTAAATACGAGTTAGTACCACCACCTAGTTAAGCCTCTTACTAAGATATACGTACTCATTAATATAAATCGTAATAACGAATGTCAGCATACCACTATGATCAATTACTAAATACCCATATCACCAAATAATAGAAATAAGAGTAGAAATTATAGAATTACTAGTACAAATAATATTACACCACTGTAGTTAACCACTTTTACAATCTAATGATAAATAATTGCTCATATACATACAACCCCGAACAATAAAATTAATAATTGGATCGGTAGAATCGTGTTACTTTAAGACCATGTCGAAAACGAAATCCTCAAACACTAAGAAACCCAACTGATAATAATAAGGTGGATGGTCGAACTAGAGAAAGGTACAAGACGTAGCAAGAATTATCAATTGCGAACAAAAGAGAATCAAATACATGAAGAATTATTGAATCTAGCGAAAAACGGATGATTGTCATTGGAATAGCTCTTGATTGTGTTTTATAGGTAAACAATGAGAAAAACAATGATAGTGGGGGTTTATTAAGGAGACTGATCAATACAGAAGAGCACGGAAATTATGAAAAAGGGTTATATATTATGGGATGGGAAAAAAAGCTCGACTAAACTAAGGAACCAATTTTTGACTTCTTTTGTCCTTTCTTTTAAAAATTCTTTTATAAATGTCTTTTTTTTTTATATATAAAAACAATTTCCTATCAAAATTGAAATGGAAAGGAGAAATTATGGAACTTATAAAAAATGGAATACATCTGGATGATATTAAAATCTTCCCTCCCTAAAAGAAATTTCGTCCTCGGAAGTTCGAATTTTAAATAAAACATAAATTTCAAAATGTGAACGTTATTGTAATCTATCCAACTTAAAAACAAAGTTGGTCCTCGAACTTAAAAACTTGTAAAAATTTGTGTCGCAATATATATAAAAGGATTTTAAAAGTGAAATCAGCGGTGTCAAGATGTGACAATCTTAACATTTAACAAAGAAAGAACCCGCTCTAATACCAATTGTAAGACCCCTGATTTTCGACTAAATTAAAATTAACTTTTACATATAAAACTCGTCGAAATATAAAGACATTATAATTAATATACAAAGTCTCTTATTACAAATCTCTTTTACACAATAAGATATAGAATAAAATAAAACTTTTACAAAGTTTTCATTAAAATCTTGTCTCTAAATAAAAACCCTTTTGAACAGCAGCGGAAGTTACCCGAAAATAAAATCAGAAGACAGAAAAGACCTACCCCCATGACGGGTAGCCCAAAAAAGGAGAAACACGCCAGGTAGGGAGCTGAGTAACAAATAATACCTCAATATAAGCAGCTTAATTTTGGACATGGTGTGGAAGCAAGTACATGTACAAATAAAAATAAAAAAAGAGTGTAATAAAAACACTCCCCCGTAACTATCTCAAGCTCAAACCTATTTCACAATATACTTATAATACGACTCTTATTTCTTTCGTTCATAATTAACCAAGTCCCAGCTAATTACTCCGTCTTACATATTACTCCGTCTCATAATATAATACTCCAAAGTAACCGGATATCGTATTCCCAATGTCGACCCTAAGCTAAGGACAAGGGGGGAGTGAAATGGCAGATAAATCGCAAAACAATAATTCCATCTCAATATCGAAATTAAACTAATAATATATAACTCAATAACCTTGGTCTCTCTGGACCGTACAAGATATCTTGGCACACATACCCCATAACTCAATTACCAGAACCATATCCATCTCAATATCAATGTCATACTGTCAAATGTTCTTTTTAAAGAACTGCTCAACACTTAAAGTACAAGGCTCTAAGCTACTCATCCACGAATCTTAGACAAAGAAGACGGCAATAAAATCACATACCAAATTATTAATTGTACACTTAACCTGGATATGTTAGAAATCTATATCTCATTACTCAACATATTCATATATGTTTCAAAATTAATTTAGTCATAAAATTAATTAAAAATCTTATGCATGCAAACATAATAACAAAAAGAGAAAATCATTTTCTCACCAACAAAATTTCGGTCATATTGGGCACCAACAAGATCTCCTTCTTGTTAGTTCTTGAGCTTTCCATGAATATAAGGATGACCCTCCAAAGACCTCAAGTGTAGAAGTCACTCCTCTTGATTGCACCCAAGATTATCCCTTATCCCCACTAAATAATATTAGCTAGATATTAATTTAGTAGTTTACCTTAAAAATGATTACTAACACTCATATATTACATTAATAATTTTAGTAATCTCTATGAACAATTTGGATCAAGATTTCTCAAGTCTTGATGAAAGAGAAATAAATATTAGTAAGAGAGTATGCATGAGAAATGAATGGTAGTGTAGTAATGATAAAAGAAGGAACCAACACTACTCAAAATAAGAGTAGTGTGGCCGACCAACTAGAGGCCAAAAGAGCATCTATTCTTTTCTTTTTCTCTTATCAAAATATAGGTGTGTAAGAAAGTGGTGTAGGTTGTAAGGCTAGTAAGGAGTAGCCATGATTACATCTTATTTTATCTCTTAAAATAAAACAACCACAATCCACCACACTTCCACCATTTCGGTCCACTTATATAAAATGGACTACCATTTTATTTTGTCAATTTGTCATTTGTCACACAATATGTCACATGTAGTATGTTACATGTTATAAATTAATTTAATGCACATTTATCACATAAATATCATTTTGTAAATTAATTAAATTACACACAACAAATTGATTAGTGATACTTGATCACATAAATAAAATGGGTCATAAAATTATAATTCACAACATCTTGTAATTATAATTAACCATTCATTCTTATCTCTTATTGTTTCTCAAACAATGAACAATTTTAGTAACAAAGCATTTTATTACTAAAATAAATCTTATTTAATCCCATTACAATTAGATAATATTATTCTCTCTCTCACAATTGAATTGTTCAATTTTAAGGAATCGATCAACTTGTATCGTCATACAATTAATCAACTTTATAGATAAGGGCATCATCCTTTAGGTGTGACCTTAAGGGATCAACTAACCATCACCGTCCCACGACAGTAACGTCAAACTCTAGCAAGCCAATCGTTACCGATTAATGTTGGTCAATTGACTATAAAAATGAATCATCCCTTACGTGTTCTTAAAATGAGATTTAAACATGCGATGAATATGATCGACAATTGTGATCGCATTATTGTCGGAGGACACATATTCCAACAATCTCCCACTTGTCCTCGACAAGTGTGCGGCACCAATTCTCTTGTCCAATTACTATCTCCCACTCAATGCAAGGTGTCTTTCGGGTCGTACTCGCAAGTGATCATATCGAGAGTGGTTTCCTCGATCTGGAGAATAACTGATTGACCGGATCTATCTACCATAGATATCTTCCGAGCGTGGCCACGCATTTCCAGTTCATTACTCCTCGAGTGGCCCTGAGATATTGTTTTAACCCTGACAAGGGAGTGGACAATTTCTATCGCACTCATTCCCTTCGACTAGCCACAACCATCATAACCCAAAATATGCCCATTTGACCCCATTTACGAAGGTCGTAGTAACACAAATCAAAGTTAACCTGAAACTGTGCCATCTTAGGCGAATAGTCTTTAGTCAAAAGAATCGACTCATTAGAATACTATAGTAGCTCTCGCCATGACCAGGCTATTTAAATTTGCGAGAACTTTATAAGCGGTCACTGCCCGACAAAATGTTCCTAACAGTCTGCCTATGTGATCGACTAGTCATCTCACATGACTCTATGGCACTTGAACTTACCATCAATCGCATCACACTCTAGTCACTTCGAGACGTCACCTCATACAAGTGACTATGGGCGAATACCATGCTAATCCGTGTTCACTTTAACGGGGTTCAATGTTTTCTCTACAACCCGTTTGGATGTAACAAGGTATAAAAGGAGTTTTTAAAGTAAAAACTCGAACGACAAATGCGATTATCACATATGAAGAGTCAATACCTGATTACTATTTCATGTTCTATAATCTAATTTGATCTTGAATGTAGTTGTTCATCTCAATTTAATTGAAATGACATGACTTATCATGTTAAGCCTATGATAAGGCTTTGGTTAGTAGGTTTTATCAACTTCTTGTACCTTACTCAACCTTACTACATACTCGTTTTCCTTTGTAATGTATACATTTGCATTACAAAACTTTCTGAGTACGTGTCGAGATCCAATCAAGACATAGGCCTTCTAGCCTTAGAATAGCTCCCACTGTTTTCACAGTGTGCGGGACTCATCCTTCTTGCACATCCCATGATTGCAAGTGTACTCAATTTCCGTTATAAATTTCTCTCATTGTTCTTTATTGCCTAGAACGATTTTAGAAAATCTATTTCTTAAATAACATAGCCACAATGGTATCTTAACCATCCTAATGTGTTTTGATTATGGTTTTGTCGGAAACCATGCGCAATCTCAATTGTCAATTGTCATTTGTGTAACATACTTACACAAAAATTGCATCATAAACACTTTGCTTTACTTCCTTAATGCTTCTGTAAGCACTTAAGGGTAATCTTTATGGCTTACTTGGTAAAGATTACTTAAATTCGATTTTAAAACAACTCATCATACTCAAAGTATATGAAGTGTTATACATCATTACTTTTTTAATTGATCCGGCAGCGGAAGCAAATGGAATCAATCAAATATGTTCAATTTAATTGAACTAGTCATGAATCTTATCAACATGAGACTTCTTATTTGACGCTAATATCATGTAGATTTATCTTCATAAATCCGGATATTAAAGATGTATTATAATACTCCAAAAGTCTTAAATCATTCTCAATGATCAATATGTCATCCACATATAAGACTAATTAAAATTTCCGTAACTCCCACTAAACTCCATGTATAAACACAACTTCTCGACTTATCGAGAAAAGTTTTATAACATGATCAAAACATTGATTCCAACTCACTGGTGTCCTACTTAAGACCCTCTCTTAAGTTTCACATTATCTTAGGATTGCAAGAATCTACAAAACTCAAGACATGTATTGAATACATTCCTTCTAATTGAAGAAGGGGGTTTTAGATTCACTCGCTATGTATTTCATAATGAAACACAATCCCTAAGAAGATCCAAATAGACTCAAGCATTTCAACTAGTGCAAAACCCGTTGCTACCAATCAAGCTTTGAAATCTCTCTTTATTAGTGCAAAATCCTTTGCAACTAATCAAGCCTTTAATTTCGGATTTTCATGGCTCTAAGCCTTGTATTGAGTTGTGACTTAAACATTCTCATGTAAGTCATATGTCCATTACTTTCTAGAAGTAATCAACTTGAATCAAATGATTTCTTTGTAAGTTACAATATATTTACTTTCTAAAAGTAACACTAATTCATCATCTTCAACGAGTGATGATTTTAACCTACTAGGTTTTGAAGAAACAACGTCTTTCACAAAACGTCTCATGTAGCCAAGAAAGACCAGTTGATAGCGACATAACATTCTTTGTGGCTCTTTAATAATTTCTCCCACTCTGTCTTCTAGAAATAAACTTGTATTTTAGAAAGACAGCTTCACGAGCCACAAACTTGTTGTACTCGTGATAATTGAAAGGGAAAAGTGAGTATTTGTTTATTGTGTAAGCTTACAAACATGGTACATTACCATTTCATATCTCATATGATTCGTTTAGATTTAGTGGAAAATAATTTAGACAAAATGATAAATTCCCCAAAAGGATCAAGTAACTCAAGATAACTTGATTGAAGTCCAAACCATATCGAATAGCGTTTGAATTATTTATCCAACCACATATTATCCCATAATGCGTGTTAAGAGAGATTAACCTGTGATATTATATCACATTTCGTTTGGCTTATATCAAAGTCTTCACTTTGATAACCCCTATCACGACTAAATCGTGATTCCTTGAACTCTTTGAACTTCTTCAAAGATTTCTCTATTTACCTTATTAAGTGAACACATTAGTATCAACTTAAATCGTTGGTAAAAGAAAATGATCAACCTATTATGGATCAATGATTTAGAACCTCGATCTCCTTTTCAACCAAAAGGCACGAGACATCTTGCTTTGAATACAAGATACGCATATACCATTAACAATCTAATGGTTTCAAGGGTACTCGATAACTCTTTGCGTTCATCATTCCAAAATTTAAGGTTTATCTTGGGTTACCGATTTGAGTCTTACATCATCTACATGATGTGTTATTCTAGTTTGGTTTAGAATATAATCACCTTGATAATGGGCTAACCATACATCAAATTATGGTGTATAGAGTCACAAAAGTGAAATCTCTTTTGTATCTTTAACAAGTTTATATTCTTATTTAGAGTTTATGCACTTAATAATCACAATTAAGTACAACTTTAAATCCAAAAACTAGATTGAGTACACAATTACTCTATCTCTCGACATTATTGTTGCTAGTCGTCATATTCTATTCATCGTATGTGTCGAATACAATGATGAAAACCTCCACTGGTTTCTAATATTGACGAAGTAGTACTAGCAAAAGTTATGTTTAATCAAATAAACATTTAAAGAAGAAGATCCCATTAGATGTCCCACAACTAACTTGTTGATTCTTCAATAACTTGGGGTAGTTTCCTTTCTAGTGTCCAGCATTTAAGACAGTGGGAACTTTATCGGTCGGGATTGATAGGTTTAGTATCGCTATTCTCAACAACTTTACTTTTAACATTACCTTGTATCAATTCCATTATAATCTTTACTTCTTGAACCTCATCCTTGTCTTAACGGTTAAGAGAATGCTCCCACTCATTTCAAATAGTCTTTACTTAGAGAAGCAAAGTTGAATCTTATGAAGATTACTCTTCAATTCAATCGTTTTAGTCTTAAAACTTTCATTGAAGTGGTTGCGTTATTTTGGTCAATTACGAATTCTGACAAATCTAATTACCAAAACAATTTATCGCTTCAAGGTACTTAATTCAATTAAGTATATGAAAAACAATCCATTGTAAGTAGATGTGTTAGTCAAGAATCAAAAACCTGTTTGATAATGAATAACTTTTATCTATACTCTTTACAAGAGATCCTTCCAATGGATAATATGAGGTTTTAGAAGAAAATTCATATTTGTCTTTAGTTACGATGTTTTAATGGAGATTTGAATCAAAAATCGAAATGATATCGTATATGAATTGTGGTAAAGAAATAGAACAATATGATAACGGAATAGTGAAAACAAAAACATTCATCGTTATAATAATACTTGTAGATAACAAGTAAAGCATTTACATAGTGACCTCTATCCAACTATGATAAATGATTCCGAGATCCAAATTCATATTAACTTAGGCACGGGATAGCCGATGAAACCCTTATCAATATAACTCGGTGGACTAACTCTTTAATCGATTATACTTTTAGAATTCTCGGTCGATAAAATTACTCTAATATTTATCTATAGCCCGGAACACATGCGACTACGGTCACAAATACTTCCGTTGAGCTCAATCCAAATTTCGAATAAATGTGTCCATGATCCAAATCCACATCAACTTGGGCACGGGATAGCCGATGAAACCCTCATCAACACGAATTCGGTGGATAGACATTTATCACCCACTTCCCCTACGTAACAAGGTTTGTACCCCGGGATAGCCGAGTGCACTCCCTCGCGAACTAGGTTTTCATGGTTTCTACTTTTTGGTAAGGCTATGTCTCAATTGTTAATTTTTAGCGAGAGGTCATGTCAATTTATTATCTATCACGTTTTAAGTGAACTAAAGCGGTGAACTACGATAATTCTAATTGACACGGTCGATAAACTCGATTAAAAAGACAATGCATGTTTTAGTTATGGTGATTTAGCGATGCATGCAACATATAAATAAAATGCAAAGCATAAAATAAATCATAGTATGGCCTTCCTAAAAAAGAAAATCTAATTAACTATTACATATTCGGAAACCAACTCCATTGGTCCCTTGAACTTCGGTTTTGGCACGCATCTCGAGGTAACACCGTCTTTATGTATCGCCTTCTTGAGTGACACCGTCTTCAAGGTACTCCCTAATAAATAAATTACATAACAAATTACATAATTCCCTATTATACATTTGTAATTAAAATAAAATAAATCTATTAAATTACAAAACGGTGATACGAGATCACAATAAATTACAACCGAATCGATATTCCCGTACATTTCGGGTAATATCAATTAAAAACTAAGGCCATACTAAGTAAAAATTACATAATTTAAAAATTACATAAAATAAAATTATGACAATCATAAATAAAATGCAGCATTATAATATGTATGAACATGCCCAATTTTATGCTAAATCGCCTTTAAGGAGCCAATATCGTATATTTAACGGTTTTTACGGATTTGCGTGATTCAACCTTTTAAAATCACAATAAATTACATAAAATCATATTTATGCACAAGTTAATTACCCTAACCAACTTAGGACTCAAAATTAGTCTTCACTAACTATTTGACTATAATTAACTCATATTTCTTAAAATTGTTCATTAATGGACTCAAAATTATAATAAAATGCTATAAACTCCAAATAAATCATAAAAATTTCAAATAAATTTGAAATTTGAAATTTAAACTTATGAACATTCTGGAAAAATACTATGACACTCATAATGTTCAAAAACTTAGGTTAAAATTTCTTAAAATTATCGGAAAAACTATGTTGCGGTTTATCGGATTTATCAATAATAATCATAAAAAACATGAGAAAAATTATATTCATCAACTTTTCAATTTTAGATCTAAAAAAGGTAATAAAATGCAACATGTGACGTTTTTCCTTAGTCATGAAGTATGTTTTAGCAATTTATACTAATTAAGTCACTATTTATGTTATTTTTCATCAAAAATTCATAAATCATGCATAAAACTTCTAAAATTTTTAAAAATTTCCAGATCATCTAAAAATAATATATGTGAAAACATATCCAAAAAGCACTGGAAAATTCGAAGTTTAGCTAATTTTCGTCCAAAAATGACATTTTTATCATAAAAATCACATTTTAATGCCAATATTATATAAAATGAACAATAAAATCCATAAATTAAACCAAAATATCCTAAAACATTTTAGGACCAGAAACTTTAACATGCACAATAAATTTCGTGATATATCATAATAAACACAAATTTATAAGTTTTATATGTTAATCGTATAACTCGAAAAAACTATAAATGATTTGCATGCAAATAACCTTGTGCTCTTGATACCGCTTGTTAGAAATCTATATCTCATTACTCAACATATTCATATATGTTTCAAAATTAATTTAGTCATAAAATTAATTAAAAATCTTATGCATGCAAACATAATAACAAAAAGAGAAAATCATTTTCTCACCAACAAAATTTCGGTCATATTGGGCACCAACAAGATCTCCTTATTGTTAGTTCTTGAGCTTTCCATGAATATAAGGATGAACCTCCAAAGACCTCAAGTGTAGAAGTCACTCCTCTTGATTGCACCCAAGATTATCTCTTATCCCACTAAATAATATTAGCTAGATATTAATTTAGTAGTTTACCTTAAAAATGATTACTAACACTCATATATTACATTAATAATTTTAGTAATCTCTATGAACAATTTGGATCAAGATTTCTCAAGTCTTGATGAAAGAGAAATAAATATTAGTAAGAGAGTATGCATGAGAAATGAATGGTAGTGTAGTAATGATAAAAGAAGGAACCAACACTACTCAAAATAAGAGTAGTGTGGCCGACCAACTAGAGGCCAAAAGAGCATCTATTCTTTTCTTTTTCTCTTATCAAAATATAGGTGTGTAAGAAAGTGGTGTAGGTTGTAAGGCTAGTAAGGAGTAGCCATGATTACATCTTATTTTATCTCTTAAAATAAAACAACCACAATCCACCACACTTCCACCATTTCGGTCCACTTATATAAAATGGACTACCATTTTATTTTGTCAATTTGTCATTTGTCACACAATATGTCACATGTAGTATGTTACATATTATTAATTAATTTAATGCACATTTATCACATAAATATCATTTTGTAAATTAATTAAATTACATACAACAAATTGATTAGTGATACTTGATCACATAAATAAAATGGGTCATAAAATTATAATTCACAACATCTTGTAATTATAATTAACCATTCATTCTTATCTCTTATTGTTTCTCAAACAATGAACAATTTTAGTAAAAAAGCATTTTATTACTAAAATAAATCTTATTTAATCCCATTACAATAAGATAATATTATTCTCTCTCTCACAATTGAATTGTTCAATTTTAAGGAATCGATCAACTTGTATCGTCATACAATTAATCAACTTTATAGATAAGGGCATCATCCTTTAGGCGTGACCTTAAGGGATCAACTAACCATCACCGTCCCACGACAGTAACATCAAACTCTAGCAAGCCAATCGTTACCGATTAATGTTGGTCAGTTGACTATAAAAATGAATCATCCCTTACGTATTCTTAAAATGAGATTTAAACATGCGATGAATATGATCGACAATTGTGATCGCATTATTGTCGGAGGACACATATTCCAACAGGATAATCTCCATCAAATAGCCACAAGGAAATATGTATCAATCAACATCATCACCTGGCAAAGCTGGCAAAGCCAGAAGATTACACCAGCGTTGTTACTAGTACAAATAATATTACACCATTTTAGTTAACCACTTTTACCATCTAATGACAAATAATTGCACATATACATAAAGCCTTAAACAATAAAATTAATAATAGAATCGGTGAAATCGTGTTACCTTAAGACCATGTCGTAGACAAAATCCTGAAACACTAAGAAACCCAACTGATAATAATAAGGCGTTTGGTCGAACTAGAGGAACACACAGGACGCAACAAGAATTATCAATTGCGAACAAAAGAGGATTAAAATCTTGACGAATTATTGAATCATTAATTGTTTAGGCTTAAAGACAACCACCTCTCGGCCTTATTGTCAACCATAGAACGGGTTCTAACGAGCTCTCACTATGGCCAGGTCGTCTACTAAAACATGCTTAGTCTAATTCAATTTCGTGCCTCTCGAAACCAAATGGAAATTTCAATTGTCCAAAAACATAATTATGTTTTTAATTATGTTTTTGGACAATTGAAATTTCCATTTGGTTTTGATGTAATAGTTAGGACAATAAGACAATTAGCTTACTTTAGTTTGTAGTAGCTTATCTTTTGCAGGTACTTTGCTAGTTGGATTGGACCTTACCACGTTTTCAAGCTAGCTTCGGGGAGGCTTCTACACTTTAGTATGCTTTCCTTCCTTCCTTTATTTTCGCATGTGTCATCCCATCTCCCCTCGTTGGTTTTTGTTTGTCCATCTTCGTGTCACACATTGAGGACAATGTGTTGTTCTAGCTTGAGGGAGGGATTTAGTTAGTCTAGATATTTAATTGCTTTCACATATTTGAAAAATCTAAAAACTTGAAAAATTTTGTAAAAATGTTTGTTGTGTCCACCCATATGTCTTATGCATAATGTCATTTCTCTTTGCATTTTCCATATTGTAACTTTTTAAGCAAATGAATCGCGCTTTTGACGGGTTTTGCATGCATGGGGATATCTTGACATAGTGGGTGATGGATAGATATTGGACAAAATAGACTTGATCTTGACATTGGTAAACTACATAAATGGTAAGGTAGAGCCTCCAATGGCCGGTGCATCTATAACCGGTATTATCTAGGAATGTGTAGTTTCTCCTCTTGTTGTGCGTTATATCTATTATAACAAGTATGGATTTTTTGTTCCATTTTGTACGAGTTTTGCTATCATGATTGCATTTTGAAGCCATTCACTTTGTAATACCCCGTAATTTAATAACAATTTATGAGAATAATTTATGTAATTTAAATAATTAATTAATGGCATTTCTAATAATAATTACAAATAAGACATTAATTAAATAATAAAGTAAGTAAGCAAGTCGAGAATTGGACTTAAAGCCAGTTAAGCCTTGGGTCGTGTGATATGGATTAATGGGCTGATTATATTAGGCCTAGTATGAGTAGTAGTCGGGATTTGAAGCGGGATTTAATAATAATATAATAAGTATAATAATAATATGGTAATTGTTGGCATTCATTAATCTCATTACTATAAATATTGAATATGTGAATAATTAATTTAGTCATAAAATTAGTTCAAGATCTTATGCATGCAAAACAAGTACAAGAGTAAGGAGAAAATCGGATCCTTACATTTGATATTTCGGATATTGGTCACTAGTAAGGTCACCTACCTTACTTAGTTCTTGAGCTTTCCTTATGGATGAAAAAGATTCAAGTATAGAATCTCTCCCTAAATATTGTACCAAGATAATACCCTTAATAGTTTAAATTAATATGAGACTAGTATTAATAAAAACTACCTTAAAAATTGACACAAAATAATTTGTATTTTGCTCTTGAAAATTTCGGTCAAGAGGAAATGATATTGTGAGGTTTTTGCTCTCTTTTTCTTTCTCAAAGTGTAGAGGAAATTATGCAACAACTAGAAAAATATATCATGTATATCCTTTATTTTTATAGAATGAAATATAACAGAAAAACTGTCTTCATTTTCCTTATGGAAAACCGGTGGGCATGGGTAGAAGGGAGCCAATGCATGATGCCCATTTTATTCCCAAGAAAAATAGGTTTGCATGGCTACTAGTAGGTAGGTAATCATTTTGTTTTTAGGCATTTAAAAATATAAAAAACACAACCCTACTTCTCCCTTCATAAAACCGGTTATCCCATAAAATGGTAGTCCATTTTATTTTTGTCATTTGTCAATTGTGACATATGTGACATGTTACATGACATGTTACATTATAATGCATTTTTAACATATTCAAAATCATCATATTAATTAAATATGTCACATACAAAAATAATTAGTAATTCATAATTACTTGTACCAAAATAGGTCATACAATTATAAACTACAACAACTTGTATTTATAATAAATTATTCATTCTATTTTTAATTGTTTCATAAACAATAAATTAGTCTAAGTAATAAAACAATTCGATTACTTAGACCGAATCTTATTTAATCAAATTACAATAAGACAAGTAATTTTACCCACAAAAGCACTCGTCAATTTTAAGGAGTTTAATTAACCAGTATCGGCATACGATTAATTAAATAATCAATTAAGAGCATTACCCTATAGGTATGACCTTAGGGGATCAACTGGCCACCACCGTCGTACGACAGTAATGTCCAACTCTAGTCAGCCAATCATTACCGATATGTGTGGACCAGTTGACTAAGAAGTATTACTTTCCCTCATGTATTCTTAATATGAGATTTAAACATGTGATCTCAATATGATCAACAATGTGATCGCATTATTGTCGGAGACACTTACTCCAACAATCTCCCACTTGTCCTCGACAAGTATGCGTCACCAATTCTCTTGTCCCATTACTATCTCCCACTCAATGCAAGGTGCCTTTCAGGTCGTTCTTGCAAGTGATTATATCGAGAGTGGTTTCCTCGATCTGGAGAATAACTGATTGACCGGAATCATCTACCGTAGATACCTTCCGAGCATGGCCACGCATTTCCAGTTCATTACTCCTCGAGTGGCCCTGAGATATGTTTTTAACCCTGACAAGGGGGTGGACAATTCCTATCGTACTATTCCCTTCAACTAGACACAGCTCATCATAACCCAAAATAAGCCCATTTGACCCCATTTACGAAGGTCGTAGGAACATAAATCAAAGTTACTCTGAAACTCTGCCACCTTGGGCGAACAATCAATAGTCAAAGAATCGACTCATAAGAATACCATAGTAGCTCTCGCCACGACGAGGCAATATAAATTTGCCAGAACTCTATAAGCGGTCATAAGCCCGACAGAGTGTCCCTCACAGTCTGCCTATGTGATCGACTAGTCATCTCTTATGACTCTATGGCACTCGAACTTGCCATCAATCGCATCACACTGTAGTTACTTCGAGATGTCACCTCATATAAGTAACGAGGGATGAATACTATGTTAATCCAGTTCACTTTAATGGGGTTCAATATTGTCTTAACAATCCCATTTAGATGTGACAAAGTACTGGATGAGTTAACGAAAAACCAAACAATAAATGTGATTATCACACACGAGTAGTCAATACCATATTACTATTCTATGTCTTATGATCATAAGTGTACTCATGCACTTGTGTAACGCAATAAATGTTTAGCTTGTGAACATACCATGTGTTCAAGTGTTCAAACTTTGTGAATTGTGATTTCCTTTAATTTCATGTTATCCCTTATAGCATGAATTTTACTAAGTACATGTCTATACTTCGTACTAGACTTAGGTTCTTTAACTTAAAAGAAGCTCTGACTGTTATCTTATAACTTGTGATGTGGGTTTCGGTGGACAACACTACTTGTAGTTTTAAAGTTCACCACCCAATCACAACGTACTTAGGTTCATTTCGTAGAATCTTGCAATGGATGACAATAAAATACACTTTTCTAGTGTCTTACTCCTTATGTCAATAATTGCCTAGGATTTTCACAAATCCAAATGAGTTCGAAAACTTGAGTTTGTGTAACCTCTTAACACGCATATAAGTATCCTTCGAAACTCCAGAACAGACTATTAGTTCTCCTTGAGAATTCATGACGGTTCCTTGAGGCTTACCAATGACTCTCATATGGGTTAACTTGTCATCGACTTATCATGCTCGAAGCACTTAATTCATTTAGAACATGTGCATAATGGCATTACATGACTATACTAATGGCGAAAACATTAGGAAGCAATTCATGTTAAACAACAATTCTTAGGTTCGATAAATAACCATGACTCTATCATGGTAATTCTATATTCATCGACATGAATAACCTACTTAACTGGTTGATTTCTTTAAGATGAAGGATCATTATCAACATAAGATACCTATCTAAGTGCCAATCCAACATCCCATGTTTTAATAGATCCACATGATGTCCGATATCATCCATAATTGAAAACCTAAATACTTCCTTATAAAAGACAGTATATGCTCGTCATTCCCAATGAGTAATGTGTTATGCAATTCATGAAGGATGATTTCTACCACTAAACTTCATGTCTAAACATGACTATCACCGACTCCCACTGAATTCCACATGTTTCGTTTTTGACAACTCATTCGAAACATTTTATGAATTGAAATCATCATTGCTATTCAAAGTGTTAGTTAAAACCATATATGTCATTCACATATCCCTTTCAAAATACCCATTTTGGAAAGTGGTTTTAATAACTTACTTATTTCATAATGAAGTATAGCAATGATTTTGAGTCTTTAGCATAGTTAACACTTAACTTAGCTTTTGTAGACATTTACATGCCACTCTATGCAACCTTTAAATATGAATATCTATTTACCTTGGATTGGTCTCAACAATCCCAAATAAATCCATTTACTTGCATAGAAATCATTTTAGTTTCATAAGGCTCTTAAGTAAAATGTCGAATATTAAAATCTCTAGTTATATCCTTCCATCGATCAAAATCTTACAATCCAAGAACATCTTCTTTTGGTCTCCTCACGTAGTTTCCTCAAGAACATCTTCTTTTGGTCTTACGTAGTTTCCTCAAGAACATCTTCTTTTGGTCTCCTCACGTAGTTTCCTCAAGAACATCTTATTTTGGTCTCCTCTATGCGAAGAGTTTGTGGCTAAATTCACTCCTACTCTATCTTTATGAAAAATGCCCCTTTTCTTCAAAGATAGCTTTTGAGCCACAAAACAATTTAATAGTGATGGAGAATGAGGAAAAACGTAGTATAATTTATTAGAAAGATAATATAGACTAGGTGATTTAAATATGATAGGTGTATCAAATAAGGCTGGTAACGTTCCTGTGTGTGAGTTCATCAACTCAATCATAACTTTATAATTGATCTCATAAAAGTAAGTTGTGACAATTTGGTCACAAAGGCATAAGGAGAATCTAATTCATAGCTTATGGACATATAATGACTCAACCATTATAATTGTCTATTTGATCAATTTAAGTCGATATTCTTAAGTTTGTGAAAGCAAGTAGTGTATGATGACAAATTTTAGAACAAACGAAACGATAAAATAAGTGACTTGGGTTGCAAACCAAGTCACCAATATCCAAAATACAACCATTGTTTAAGGAAACAACCAAATTACCAAGTCGGATGAGGAAATCAAAATAGTTCTAAAAATTTCAAAATACAACATAAAAATAAAGACAAAATAAGGCCAAGCTTCCATCGATCTAGCACCATGGGCGGCTACATCTAGCTTCCATCAAGATCTTCTAGGCTTGCTTTTCTTTGCCGTTGTCCTTGCTAGGATACCCTAATTATAATAAAAAGCGGGTAATCATCAAAACTTGTATCAAAATAGCAAAGTTGAGATCAAAACATAAAAAGATAGGGATAGTTATTTACCTACTAGAATAACTTTTCCAGCTTTGATGTCGCCTAGGTACTTAGGACAATTACTCTTCCAATGCCCAACACCATTACAATAGTGGCATTTGTCCCCGGAGGGGGCACCCTTCCTGGGCTTTGAGGAGCTAGCTTCACAAGCCTTTCCTTTGTTCTTGTAGGGAGTTTGCTTCTTTCCCTTGTGACCACCTTTCTTGAAATTCCCTTTGCTGTTTTGATTAATGTTGAGCACATCCTTGGTGGTGCTAACATTTAGCCTCATGTCCCTCTCGGCTTGCACAAGCATTTTGTGAAATTCATCGAGGGACACTTTCAAGTTTTGCATATTAAAATTCACCCTGAATTGGACATATGCTTTAACCTTGTTCAAGGAATGAAGAATTCGATCAATGATGAGTTCCTCGGGAATCTCTACCTTTTGCATTTTCAAGGTCTCAACATGCTCCATCAACTTGAGCACATGAGGGCTAAATTTTTGGCCCTCCTTGATGTTGAGATCAAAGAATGCGGAAGCCGCTTCATATTGAATGATCCTCGGAGCTTGTGAAAACATGGTCATAAGCTTCCTATAGATCTCATAGGCGGTGCTAATCTTTATAGCACTCCTTTGGAGTTCGGCCTTCATAGAGAAGATCAACACATTTTTTATCGCGGCCGGCTCCTTTTGGTAAGTCTCATAGGCTTGCCTAGCGGCGGGGGTAGACCTAGTGGTATGTGCGGCGGGAGAGGCCTCGGTAAGGTAACGAAGCTTGTCGTCACCCTCCGCGGCCAAGCGAAGTTGGGCGTCCCAATCGGCGAAATTGTACCCATTCTTTTCTAATTTACAACGATCCATGAAGGATCGAAGCCATGAAACATTGGTGAGAGTGTTTGAGCTAGCGGTTACGTTGAATTTGGAGTTGTCATTGCAATAGAGAAAACAAATTTGACTACAAAATAAAAATGAAGGAATTAATAAACATCTATTGTTTTGATAATACTTGTAAACATTTTAAATAAGTTTTAAACATTTATATAGTGACCTCCACCCAACTATTATAAATAATCCCGAGATCCAAATCCATATCAATTCGGGCACGGTGAGCCGATTCATCCCTTATCAATATAACTCGGTGGATTAACTCTTTAATCGGTTCTACTTCTAGAACTCTCGGACGATAAAATTACTCTAACATTTATCTTTAGCCTGGAACACATGCGACTACGGTCACGAAAACTTCCGTTGAGCTCAATCCAAATTTTTATGTAATAACATTTTACTACCCACTTACCCAACGTAACAAGCTTAGTACCCCGGTGAGCCAAGCCTACTTCATTATGAAATTGGGATTCATGGTTTCTACTATTTGGTAAGGCTAATTCTCAATTATTATTTAGTGAGAGGTCTTGACAATTTATTATCTATCACGTTTTAAGTGAACTAAAGCGGTGAACTACGATAATAATAATTGACACGGTCGATGGCTCGATAAAATAAAATGCATGTTTAGTTATGGCAATTTAGCGATGAATGCAAACATATAAATAAATGCAAAACATAAAACTTAAAATCCTAGTATGGCCTTCCCTAAAAAGAAAATTTAATTAACTATTACAAATTCGGAAACCAACTACATTGGTCCCTTGAACTTCACTTGCCACGCATTCCAAGGCAACACCGTCTTGTCAGAACGCCTTTCCTAATGGCACCATCTTCAAGGATCTCCAGAATTACAAGTAATAATTAAAAATTACATAACTTCTTATTATACATTTGTAATAAAAATTAAATATATTAAATTACAAAACGGTGATACGAGATCACAATAATTACAACGAATCGATATTCCCATACATTCCGGGTAATACCAATTAAAAAACTAAGGCCATACTAAGTAAAATTACATAAATAAAAAATTATATAAATCAAAAATACGACAATCATAAATAAAATGCAGCATTAAAATATGTATGAACATGCTTAATTTTATGCTAAATCGCCTTTAAAGAGCTAATATCGTATATTTTTCTCGGTTTTATGGATTTGTATGATTATTAACTATTAAAATCATGAAACATTTCATAAATCACATTTATGTTCAAGTTAATTACCCTAACCTTTTAGGACTCAAAATTTAGTCTTCACAAAATTTTTGACAATAATTCAACTTGAATTTCTAATATTGTTCATTTGGACTCAAAATATATATAAAAAACTCCAAATTAAATTAAAATAATTTCAAATAATTTCAAATTTTGAAATTTAAACTCTTGAACATTCTGGAATAAATCCATGACATTCATAATATTCAAAACTTAGGTTAAAAATTTCGAAAATCTTTCGAGAAAAACATCGTTGCGGTTTAATGAATTTGACAAATAAAATCATTAAAGCATAAGAAAAAATAATTTAATAAACTTTTCACTTTTAGATATGAAAAGTGGGATAAATAAGCAACATTGGACATTTTTCTTAAGTCATGAAATATGTTTTAGCATTATAGGCTAATTTAAGTCACTATTTATTGAATTTTTACTCAAAAATTCATAAATCATGCATAAAGAGTTCAATCCATCTAAGATTTTTACACACACTGAGTAAAAATACATGTGATAACATATTAAATTTTCATGACTATATTAGAAATTTAACTCATATTAACCTAATAACCCTTTTAAATTCAACTTTAACTTATAAAATTCATATTTTATGAAAAAAGACTTTATTTTACACGAAAATTAACATGAAACTAGTAGATCATATTTCTAAAATCATATCCAAAAATCGCTGAAAAATTCAAATTTTAACTATATTTCGTCCAAAATTGACATTTTTCTCATAAAAATCACATTTTAATGCCAATAATATATATAATGAACAATAAAATCCATAAATCATCCCATATGACCTAAAATCCATTTAGGACCAGAACCTTTTAACATGCAAAAATTATTTCGTGATTTATCTTCATAAATCCTAAATAACAAGTTTTATTTCTTAACTAATTAACTCGGAAAAAACAAACCCGATTTTGCATGCAACAACCTTGTGCTCTGATACCACTTGTCGGAATTCATTAATATTATTACTATATATATTGAATATGTGAATAATTAATTTATTCATAAAATTAATTCAAGATCTTATGCATGCAAAACAAATAGAAGAGTAAGGAGAAAATCGGATCCTTACATTTGATATTTCGGATATTGGGCACTAGTAAGGTACCTACCTTACTTAGTTCTTGAGCTTTCCTTATGTATGAACAAGATTCAAGTATAGAATCTCTCCCTAAAGATTGTACCAAGATAATACCCATAACAGTTTAAATTAATATGAGACTCGTATTAATAAAAACTACCTTAAAAATTGACACAAAATAATTTGTATTTTGCTCTTGAAAATTTCGGTCAAGAGGGAGTGATATTGTCAGGTTTTTGCTCTCTTATTCTTTCTCAAAGTGTAGAGGAAATTATGCAACAACAACTAGAAAAATTTATCATGTATATCCTTTATTTTTATAAAATGAAATATAAGAGAAAAACTCTATTCATTTTCCCTATGGAAAACCGGTGTGCATGAGTAGAAGGGAGCCAATGCATGATGCCCATTTTCTTCCCAAGAAAAATAGGTTTGCATGGCTACTAGTAGGTAAGTAATCATTTTGTTTTTAGGCATTTAAAAATATAAAAAACACAACCCTACTTCTCCCTTCATAAAACCGGTTATCCCATAAAATGGTAGTCCATTTTATTTTTGTCATTTGTCAATTGTGACATATGTGACATGTTACATGACATGTTACATTATAATGCATTTTTAACATATTAAAACTCATCATATTAATTAAATATGTCACATACAAAAATAATTAGTAATTCATAATTACTTGTACCAAAATGGGTCATATAATTATAAACTACAGCAATTTGTATTTATAATAAATTATTCATTCTATTTTTAATTGTTTCATAAACAATAAATTAATCTAAGTAACAAAACAATTCGATTACTTAGACCGAATCTTATTTAATCAAATTACAATAAGATGCGTAATTTTACTCACAAAATCACTCGTCAATTTTAAGGAATTTAATTAACCATCATCGGCATACAATTAATTAAATAATCAATTAAGAGCATTACCATATAGGTATGACCTTAGGGGATCAACTGGCCACCACCGTCGTACGACAGTAATGTCAAACTCTAGTCAGCCAATTATTACCGATATGTGTGGACCAGTTGACTAAGAAGTATTACTTTCCCTCATGTATTCTTAATATGACATTTAAAGATGTGATCTCAATATGATCAACAATGTGATCGCATTATTGTCGTGGACACTTACTCGAACAGTAATTCCTAATAATAATCGGAATAAGGCAATAGTTTCCTAATTGGCCTCATATACCATCTAAACTTAGACTATAAGTACCATGATATCTGAAAAATGATTCACAAAGAAAGAAGAAGGAGAATTAAGAGACGGAAGGAGCAATTAGCGATAAAAGGTAAAGATCGTCGTAATTTATGTTTATATTGTCTTAATAATTTAAGTTAATGTTTATACACCGTATAGATAACCGTGGTCAGTGTCGATGACCTTAGTAGTTTACCTTGATCGTCGTGACTCTCGTAAGACCGATCTTGACCACTGTTGACTACCATGGGTGGCGGATTGGGCGTCTAAAAGGGAAATGTCGTGAGCAACTAAGACGGGGTTTCTACCTTGCGTGGTTATCGTACGAACATGGGACTTGGGTGGTTGGTGTTGTCGGAGGTAGTCGATCCTATTGGTGGTGTTGGGCTGGTGAGCCGTGGTGGTTGGTATGGTGGATGTCGAGATAGTGGTTGTTTATGGGTGTTTGTGTGGTAAAAGAGTCGTGGGTGTCTTGGCTTACCTCGTGTGGGACCAACCTAGGGTGGCTAGGGTTCAGGTGAGGTTGTTGGTATCTGGTAGGTGTTAGGGTGGAGAAAGGCGGCTTCTTGGCGGTTGTGGTGGCTAGAAACACGTGAAATAGGGGATTGGGGCTGGGTTGTTGCTGTCGGGTTGGTTGTTGTTAGTTGTTTTTGTTGTGTCAAGTGCAGGTGTTTGTGGGCCGTGAGAGAGGTGTACTGGTGATGCTTGGGTACGGTGGTGGTCTGTAGTGTGGTGGTGGTTGTCTTAGATAGTAGTTTGAACGTGGAGTTTGTATATGTCGGGTTTTCGGTAATGGTTATGTTGTGCTTGTGGTTGCTAGGGCGTGGGTTTGTGGCGGTTGGGGCGGTTGTAACTAGTGTTTGGGGCGTGGTTGGGTGGCTGGAAGTGGAGGCTCACGGTGGGGCAGGTGGTTGTATCGGGTTTGGGTTTAATAAGACGGGTTGTTTGGGGTGTATGTCGTAGGTGCTATTGATGGGTTACACGGGTTAAAGGGGGGAGTTGTATGCTTTGTATTGGATTTCTTCCGTTTAGGCTAGGCTTGGTGTTTCTTTGCCTTACTATTGTCTAGTCAGGCAGGACAATTCTTGGCCCAACAATTGGCCCTTATCTCTTTATTCTCATAGGATCTGGCCAGGAATAAGGAGATAAAAACATCGGGCCAGGCAAAAAATATAAGAATCTTTGCCGGAAAAGAATTTGAGTCCCCTTCAACTTCCTAATGGCTAGTGACTATAAATGAGGTAGGTTCATCAAACCCTAGGAGAGTCATGATTGGACTCATCCACTTGCATTATTCGTTGGATTTTTTACGGCTATAAAACGCTTTGAGCCGTCATTTGATTCCATATCTCTATTCTTCAATTCTTCAAACTCTCTTTCTTTCTTCTCTAATTTCTTTGTGAGACAAATTTCCTTGTTCAATAATGTTCATACTTCAATCAAGAAAAAATGGCCGGTGGAAGAAGTAGGGCTGCTGCATCAAAGGTTGCTGGGGTTAATCAGCCTTCGGTGGTGGTAGATGTCCTAGAAATTGTCCCTGAGGATGAGGTTATGGAAATTTCTGCCCCTGCAAAAATTCTGTCTATCAGACACAAGGGTTTGACTTATGCCCCTGTGAAATCATTGTCTGCTTTCTTCCCTGAGGCCAATCAACTTAAACCTCCCTTTAAGCATTTGTTGATGGGTAGAGGTCTACTTCCCTCTGATGTTGAGGTCTGGGTCCCTGAGAGTGGTTCAGTCAGGGCTAACTGGTGCAGTCCTGACCGGTTCAGTATCTTTGAACGAGCGTTCAAAGGGGGTTGCAGGCTTCCCTTTTCTTCATTTATGGTTGAGGTTATTAGGGCCATCAAGGTTGCTCCTTTTCAACTTATGCCGATGGTTTGGTAGATTGTTCAATCTGTTGAACATCTATGTGCCAAGAACAACTTGGTGATTAATCTTGAGGATTTCAAGAATGTTTATCATTTGAAAAGCAATACCACTGGACGCTTCAACTTTCGATTCAGGGCAAAGATGACTCATCTGATGACCAACTTTGATTCAGGCGATGATAAGGGTTGGGCCACAACTTATATGTTCATCAAGGCAAATTCTTGTTAGAATTTATTAATCTCATAAGTTTTCATATTCATATATGAAACAATTTATTTGGTCATAAAATAAATATAAGATCTTATGCATGCAAACTTAATAAAAGGAGATAGTAAAATCGATTTCTAACCATCTTATTTTCGGCCATTTGGGCACCAACAAGATCTCCTTCTTGTTAGTTCTTGAGCTTTCAAACAATGGATGAACAAGGTTCAAATTAGAACCTCTCCCAAAAGCATCTACCCAAGGAATACTCTTAATAACCCATACTATTATGAACTAGTAATAATATTAGTCTTACTTAAAATTTGACACAACAATAATTTGTAATTGCTCTTGAATTTTTCGGTCCAAGAGGGAGTATTTGTGAGGTTTTATTTCTCTAAGATTTTCACAAATTGTAGAGAGAATTAATTTTATTACACTAGAAAATATTAGGTGAAGTAGTGAATGAAAAATTAGAGGAATCCATTTGGTTCCTCATAGTGGAAAACCGGTGGGAGGGTGGTAGAGGGGAGCGAATGCATGATGCTCATTTTATTCCCAAGAAAATAGGTTTGCATGGCTACTATTAGGTGAGTAATCATTTTGTTTTTAGTCATTTAAAATATAAAAACACAACCCCACTATTCCCTTCAAAAACCGGTTATCCCATAAAATGGTAGTCCATTTTATTTTTGTCATTTATCAATTGTGACATATGTGACACGTTACATGACATGTTACATTATAATGCATTTTTAACATATTAAAAATCATCATATTAATTAAATATGTCACATACAAAAATAATTGGTAATTCACAATTACTTGTAACAAAATGGGTCATACAATTATAAACTACAACAATTTGTATTTATAATAAATTATTCATTCTGTTTCAATTGTTTCGTAAACAATATTTTAATCTAAGTAATAAAACAATTCGATTACTTAGACCGTATCTAATTTAATCGAATTACAATAAGACACGTTAACTTTACTCACAAAATCATCCGTCAATTTTAAGCAATTTAATTAACTCGTATCGGCATACGATTAATTAAATAATCAATTAAGAGTATTTCCCTATAGGTATGACCTAAGGGGATCAACTGATCACCATCGTCGCACGACAGTAATGTCAAACTCTAGTCAGCCAATCATTACCGATATGTGTGGACCAGTTGACTATAAAATATTACTTCCCACATGTATTCTTAAAATGAGATTTGAACATGTGATCATTATGATCAACAGTTGTGATCGCATTATTGTCGGAGGACACTTATTCCAACAATCTCCCACTTGTCCTCGACAAGTGTGCGTCACCAATTCTCTTGTCCTATTACTATCTCCCACTCAATGCAAGGTGTCTTTCAGGTCGTACTTGCAAGTGATCATATCGAGAGTGGTTTCCTCGATCTGGAGAATAACTGATTGACCAGAATTATCTACCATAGATACCTTTCGAGCGTGGCCACGCATTTCCAGTTCATTACTCCTCGAGTGGCCCTGAGATATTGGTTTAACCCTGACAAGGGGTGAACAATTCCTATCGCACTATTCCCTTCGATTAGCCACAACCATCATAACCCAAAATATGCCCATTTGACCCCATTTACGAAGGTCGTAGTAACATAATCAAAGTTAATCTGAAACTGTGCCACCTTAGGTGAACAGTCTTTAGTCAAAAGAATTGACAAATTAGAATACTATAGTAGCTCTCGCCACGACCAGGCTATATAAATTTGCCAGAACTCTATAAGCGGTCATTAGCCCGATAAAGTGTTCCTAACAGTCTGCCTATGTGATCGACTAGTCATCTCATATGACTCTATGGCACTTGAACTTGCCATCAATCGCATCACACTCTAGTCACTTCGAGACGTCACCTCATACAAGTGACTATGGGCGATTACTATGTCAATTTAGTTCACTTTAATGGGGTTCAATCTTGTCTCCACAACCCATTTGAATATGACAAAGTAATGGAAAAATAAAAGACAAATGTGATTATGCATATGAGCAAATAAAATAACTCTTTTATTTCATATAAAAATCTAACATAAAACTGGCATGCATTTAAGTCCCATGGACGCAACATGTCCATCATGCTTAGCCTGCGATAAAGGCTTGGTGAGCGGATGAACTATGTTATCATCCGTCCCAACCTTACATATCGCAATTTCCTTTCTTTCAATGACATCTCTAATTACATGATATTTTCTAAGTACATGTCTAGATCTATTATTAGACTTTGGCTCCTTGGCTTGGAAGATCGTCCCACTATTATCACAATAGAGAGTGATGGGATCATTGGTCGTAGGTACTACTCTTAGACCTTCCGTGAATTGCCTGATCCATACAGCTTCCTGGGCAGCTTCTGATGCTGCAATGTACTCAGCCTCCGTTGTTGAATCCACAGTCACAACTTCCTTGAAGCTTCTCCAGCTAACAGCACCACCATTGAGCATGAAAACAAAACCAGCTTGTGATTTCATGTCATCTCTATCCGTTTGAAAACTTGAGTTCGTGTAGCCATTAACACGGAGCTCGGTGTCTCCTCCAAACACTAAGATAGAATCCTCAGTTCTTCTCAAGTACTTAAGGATGTTCTTGACGGCTATCCAGTGACTCTCACCTGGATTTCCTTGATATCTACTCGTCATGCTCAAGGCATACGAGACATCAGGACGTGTACATATCATGGCGTACATAATTGATCCAACAGCGGAAACATAAGGGATCAACTTCATGCGTTCAACATCATGGGGTTCGGTGGGCGATTGAGACTTGCTCAATATTGTCCAACTTACTATAGGTACCAATCCCCTTTTGGATTTGTCCATGCTGAAACGTCGAAGAATTTTATCAACATAAGATTCTTGACTTAGTGCCAATATCCGCTTGGATGTATCTCTATGGATCCGGATACCTAATATGCGTTGCGCCTCTCCTAAATCCTTCATTTGGAAGTGGTTACCTAACCACTTTTTAACCGAAGACAACATCGGAATGTCATTTCCAATGAGTAGTATGGCATCGACATACAAGATTAGGAACACAATATTGCTCCCAGTAAATTTCATGTATAAACATGGTTCCTCAACACTTCGAGTGAAACCATTCTCTTTTATCACATGATCGAATCGATGATTCCAACTTCTTGATGCTTGCTTAAGTCCATAAATGGATCTCTTAAGTTTGCATACTTTGTTAGGATTTTTAGAATCAACAAAACCTTCGGGTTGTATCATGTACACCTCCTCTTCTAAATGACCATTTAGAAAAGCGGTTTTGACATCCATTTGCCATATTTCATAATCATGAAATGTGGCAATCGCTAACAAAATCCGTATGGATCTTGGCATGGTTACGGGGGCGAAGGTTTCATCATAATGAAGACCTTGGACTTGGGTAAATCCTTTTGCCACTAGTCTAGATTTGTAGACATCATCATGTCCTTTTATGCCATTCTTGACCTTGAAAATCCATTTGCATTGAAGAGGTCTTGCCCCTTTAGGCAAATCCACCAAGTTTCAAACTTGGTTTTCATGCATATAATCCATTTCGGACTTCATGGCTTCAAGCCATAAGGAGGAATTGGGACTAGAGATTGCGGCTTTGTAGGTGGTGGGCTCGTCACTTTCTAAAAGCAACACATCGAGTGTTCCATCTTCTTCGATAAGTCCCACATATCGATCGGGATGGCGAGAAACTCGGCATGTTCTTCTAAGTGGAGGAGGGACAACCGCGCTAGACGATGAAGGAACATCTTCTTGCGTCTCTACCTCGGTTTGTGGCCTCTCTACCTTGGTTTGTGGCTCTTGAACTTCATCAAGTTCAAAATTTCTCCCACTCTGTCTCTAAGAAATAAATTCTATTTCTAAGAAGATATCCTCGCAAGACAGAAACACTTATTTCTCTTGAGGTTTATAGAAGTAATAACCTCTTGAGGCGGTAGAATATCCTACAAAGATGCATTTTTCAGATCATGGGGCTAGCTTGTTGTCATTTTTAACTTTGACATAAGCATCACAACCCCAAATTTTCAAATAGGATAGAACTGGAACTCTTCCTCTCCATATCTCATATGGAGTCTTTTAGGTTGCTTTGGTAGGACTAATGTTCAAAGATTTCATTGCAGTTTGGATCGCAAATCCCCAAAACGAGTTTGGTAGCTCGGTTTGACTCATCATTGATCGAACCATATCAAGTAGGGTTCGATTTCTCCTTTGGGCAAAACCATTGAGTTGTGGTGTTCCGGGTGGAGATAGTTGTGATATTATGCCACAACCTTTCAAGTGTGAATCAAATTCATGGCTAAGATATTCTCCACCACGATCGGATCGTAGTGCTTTTATCCTTTTGTTCAATTGGTTCTCTACCTCATTTTGAAATGCCTTGAATTTCTCAAAAGCTTCACTCTTATGCTTCATTAAATAGATATACCCATATCTACTCAAGTCGGCGGTGAAGGTTATGAAGTAGTCATAATTTCCTCGAGCGGTGATACTCATTGGTCCACACACATCGGTATGTATGAGTCCCAACACTACTACAAATACAGGCAACCACAACGGCCCTTTAACAACGCTTATTCACGAAAATCATCAAAACACGTTGTAGAATTTATTCCGCGAATTTTACCAAACTTAATTACAACGGTTATGTGTTGTTAGCCGTTGTTATTTGTTTTAACAACGGGTCATACTTAAACAACCGTTGTTAATGAAAAAACTAATAACAACGGTTAAATTTTAACCGTTGTTAATGGTTTGGCGCCAAATCAGTGAAAAGTAATCACAACGGTTATATTAGAACCCGTTTTTAATACTTTTTAACAACGGTTGTAATCTCAATAACCGTTGTTATTAATATTATGAAAATCTTAAGAACAACATATTGCTTTATTCTCGCTTATACGCTACAAACACAAACACAAGCTAATATCGCTACTATATCATCCTCCATTCCTCCCGATCGTCTCTCTGTCTTCATCTCCGTCACTTTGTTGTCACGTCTTCTCTCCTCATCGCGCGTGTTTATCAATCAGGTATATATATGTTTCTTAGCAACGCTTATTATAACTAGATATAGGATTTTTTGGGTTATTATCTAATTTGTTGATAATTTAGCTTAATTGCTTTCCTGAATTTCGTTTATTTGTTTGCCTATTATTGTATTTTATGAATTAGTTGCCTATTATTACGAATGTAGAATAATGACTCGAACTTGGATGATTGATGCAAATATGAGTGACCGCACCTACAAGGATGGTTTAGCTGAATTTTATGAATTCGTTTCGAACAATTTGAATGGTTCTTCTAGTATTGCATGTCCTTGTGAAAGATGTGGTAATATTAGCTATATGGCTTTTCCGGACGTTAAAATACACCTAGAAAAGTGGAGATTTAGTCGATCCTATACACTTTGGATTTTTCATGGGGAATCATTAGAGGAAGAGAATAACTCTGAAGAAGATGATGTTGAGGTACACGAAAGGCTAACTGATGATCCTGAGTTTGCCGAGTTTTTTGAGTTGGAAGAGTTGGAAGTAGAGAAGTTGAATGTTGGGTCTATAGATAATGAAGAGAATGATGATGAGTCCATTGCTTTTGAAGATGTAGGTGATGACACTAGTAATTGGGATGACCTTAACAACATGTATGAGAAGTTGTGTGAGTCCGAAGCACCTCTGTATCCTGGTTGTAAGTACACAAAAATGTCGAATTTGTGGTGAAGTTGTATAATATCAAGGGGGCAAATGGGGTGAGTGACACGTGTTTCACTAGTTTTTAGCCTTGATAAAGGAGTTGCTTCCAGATGGTAATGTTCTACCTGTTAAGACATATGAGGCGAAAAAACTAATAAGAGGAGTGGGTATGAAATATGAGAAAATACATGCATGTCCAAATGATTGCATATTGTATCGGAAATTATATCAAAACTTAACCAATTGCCCTAAATGTTTGGAGTGGCGTTATAAGGATAAGGAAGGGATCCCGGCTAAGGTGTTGTGGTATTTTCCATTGATACCAAGAGTCATAAGGATTTATGCGAATCCCGATGATGTAAAAATGTTAACTTGGCATGAAACGGGAAGAATAAATGATGGAAAGCTAAGACACCCGGCAGATGGTAAGCAATGGAAATCGTTCGACGCTAAGTATCCCGAGTTCGGCAATGAACCTAGAAACTTACGTCTAGCGCGTCCATCGATGGAATGAACCCACACGGAAACATGAGTAGCCAACATAGTACTTGGCCGTAGTGTTGGCTATTTATAACTTACCTCCATATGTGTGCATGAAAAGAAAGTATTTGATGTTGTCGTTGTTAATTTTCGGCCCTAAACAACCTGGAAATGATATAGATGTATATTTGGAACCTATTCTAGATGATTTGCGATTGTTGTGGGATAGTGGGATAGAAGTATTTGATGCATATAAGAACGAAACTTTCAATTTGAGAGCGATGTTATTGTGTACAATAACTGACTATCCGACTTATGGCGACCTTTCTGGGCACACAGTTCATGGGAAAGAGGCTTGTCCATTGTGTGGGGAGGATATCGAGTCCGAATACTTGAAGTCTTCTCGTAAGTATGTGTATATGGGAAATAGGAGGTTCTTGTATCATGACCATTGTTATCGCAAGATGCGGAAAGCATTCAATGGAAGACAAGAACTTCGTCAACCTCCTAGAATTTTGAGTGGGCATGAAGTTTATCGGAAAGTAAAGCATATTGAGATAGATTATGGGAAGAAGAGCGGCTCTAAATTGTCTACTCGTGGGTATAAGAAAAGATCCATATTTTTTGATAAACTTCCATATTGGCCGACTGGAGGTCGGCATTGCCTCGATTTCATGCACATTGAGAAAAATGTCTGTGATAATATTATCAATACCCTTCGAATGTTCCTGGTAAAACAAAGGATAACGCCGCAGACTAGGGAAGATATGAAAATGATGGGTATTAGGCTAGAGTTGGCACCACAGAAGAGAGGTAATCGTACATTTTTACCGCCAGCGGCTTTTACCCTTTCACGGAATGAGAGAAAAGAGTTCTGTGCATGCTTGAATGGAATTAAAGTGCCACATGGTTATTCGTCGAACATCAAAAGCCTAGTGTCGATGCAAGACCTAAAACTCACCGGGTTAAAGTCACATGATTGTCACACTTTGATGCAACAATTACTACTGGTGGCTATTCGTTCCATTTTACCTGAAAAGGTAAGATATGCTATAACTAGATTCTGTCTCTTCTTCCAGTCCATATGCGAGAAAGTCATCGATCCCGATGACGCGGATTCATTGCGGGACCTCGTTGTAACCTCTCTTTGTCAGTTGGAAATGTATTTTCCACCCTCTTTCTTCACTATCATGATTCATCCGACCATTCACTTGGTTAGGGAGATTTTGTACCTTGGGCCCGTGTACTTGAGATACCAGTATCCTTTCGAAAGATTGATGAAAGTCTACAAGGACTATACATCTAATCGGTATCGTCCAGGAAGGTTGTATTCTGAACGCGCTATTTTAGACGAAGCTCTTTCATATTGTTACGCTCATCTCTCCCCGAAGGAGTTGATTGGCGTTCCTAAGAATCGTCATAGTGAGTGGATGACCAGAAAAGGTATTAGGGGCCGGGTTGAAAAAATTGTGACACGTGAAATGTTGCATTTAGCACACATGTATGTGCTAAACAACGAAGATGAGGTGCAACCTTATATTCAACAACACAAAGATGAGCTCAAATACGATCACCAAAACAAGACCGAGAAGTGGATTGCGAACGAGCATACGAAGACGTTTCCGGAGTGGTTTAGGAATATTGTCTTACGATGTAATCGATCAAACCGGTGATGACATCTCTCCTAGGTTACTACGTCTTGGTTTAGGTCCAAATGCCAGGGTCACCTTTTACAACAGATTTGCCATTAATGGATATACTTTTTACACCCGCGAGCAAGATGAGGTGAGCACAATGCAAAATAGTGGTGTGAGTTCTGAATTTGAGGCAATTCACTTTGCTACTTCAAAAGATAAAAAGCCTATTTGGGGAAAATGCCTTTATTATGGTGTTATTCAAGAAATATTGGTACTAGATTACATTGATTTCACAATGCCTTTGTTTCGATGTAACTGGGTTGATAACAACATCCATTGTGTCCGAAAGGATAAGATGGGATTTACGTTGGTCAATCTGGGTAAGGTTGGCAATAATAAGGATGATCCTTTCATAATGGCATCCCAAGCTAAACAAGTGTTCTATGTCACCGATCCTATGGATAAGAAGTGGTCTGTTGTATTGTCTATAAGGAAAAGAAGGAGTAGTCCATCCGATAATGATGATGATGATCGGAAGTCATTTTTGAGGGAATGGATCATCTACCACCAGTATCTTATTTCGACGATGTTGACACCGATCATGAGGACACTGAAAGCATCTATATGCGTGATGACCATGGTGAAGGTATTTGGGTTAACGAAGAAACTATGACATCCAAGAAACGCCCCCGATCCTGAGATAGTTCATCGGGACACATACGATATATGCATGCATCTTTGGTGTAAGTTGTCTTATTTTCTTGATCTTATTATTAGATGTGGATCTTTGGTGTTGAAATTGCTGAATAATGTATTGTTACAGGTTTGACCGTAATGGAATTACTGATAATTTTTTAAAAAAAAGAGGTTCAACAATAACAACGGTTATATTTAAATTACCCGTTGTTAATACTTTCAACAACGGGTGTAGTACCTCTACCCGTTGTCAATTATTTTTTTGACGTATTTCATTTTGGCGCAAATTTGGTGAAAATATATTACAACGGGTATATGTTACCCGTTGTAATAAACGTTTGACAACGGTTGACTTTTATTGACCCGTTGTTATTAACATATAACAACGGTTCTTCTTTGAGCACCCGTTGTTAATAGTTTGTCTTAATAAAAAACTAATATAGAAACCCATCCAGCATGCCATATACAAACTAACACACACAACATTATTACTCCAACCGTTGGTATCTGTGTGTTAATCCTTCTCTCTTCCTCGCTTTTTACATTTCGTCGCCCGATTTCCGAAACCCGATTCCGTTGCCTTCCCTTATCATCCCGCTCGTTCTCTTTATCATCATCATCAACAGGTATGTTCACTTTAATTTTGTGTTTCGTCATTAGGGTTTTAAGACGATCATCTTGTTTCTTTTTTCATGCATTTGTTTGTTTTTCGTCTTCTTTGTTATCTTTATCATCCCGCATCATCTACTTTACTCCTCTTATCAGGGTTTAGGATTTTAGAAGCTCAATCTGTTGTTTTAAGTTTTCATTCCTATTAGGGTTTAGGGTTTTAGATAATACTCTGCATGTACGTTGTTAAGTTGTTCATATCCAGCTATATCATTCATATTTGGTTTTTAGGATTATCATGGGTGAAAAACGTAAAAGAAGTCAAAAGAATAATGAGCCTGGTGATAATAAGCCTGGTGAGAGGGGTGCTACGAAGTGCAAGAAAGTCCTTGCAGCTATAGCCGCTAAAAGTAGTTCGAAATAACATGGAGTGAGAAGGGTTTCCCATCGGGTCCAAATGCGGGTCTTTTCTCCGATTGGATTGGTGCTTGCACAAGACAGTTTGTGCCTATCTATTTAGAGGATGTTAAAAGTTTGAATCCAAAATTGGCGGAGTTATACTTGGCTCGTATAAAGGAAGGCTTTATTATACCCGATGAAAGTCATGATGAGTATTTAATGCATAAGGCGGTGATGTCCACAGCGGTGGAAGTGTGGCGTTGCTAGGGATTGGTTGTATGTGGACAAGGCAACGGGGAGATGCGTAAGAGCCCACCGGAAAACAAGTGTCCCACCATCAAGCAGGAAGAATGGGATCTTTTCAAAAAGATGAGAACTGCGAGAAGTTTCGGGTTAAATATCCTCTCCTTTTAACGATTTACCTATCATTTTTTAATTAATGAGTCCTTTATATAATCTTTTTATTATCTCATCTACTTGCGCTTTTATATAATTATTTGAAGGCCGTTAGCAAAAGAAATCGTGCTAACATTTCATGCAAGAAGGGGAAATTCTATGGTTCTCGAGGCGATTCTGAGAAAGATAGAAGAGGACCTCGTAAGTAGCATGCATTATTGCCATGTGAGACTTTATTTTTTAATCACACTTGGACTTGCATTGATACACATTTACGTGTATAAATGTTACCATGTTAATGTGTAGGTGGCAAAGGGAGTGAAAGAGGTGGATCGGCATGTAACTTATAAACAAGGGCACACGCCTAAAGGATCCCGGTCGTCGCCTGATAAATATGATCAGGAAGTTTTGGCCAACATAGTAAGCATTATTTTATTCAGACGAGTTCATTACTAACTTTATTATTTTAGTCACAAATATAATTTGAAGTTTATTTAATATATTATAGGATAAAGTAGTGAAAGAGGTAGAAGAAGGGAAATTCACTCCCAGTGGTCGTAATGACGTTCTTGCTAGAGCGATCGGCCGACCCGAACATCCAGGTCGTTTGAGGGGCGTCCCGTTACAGGTTGGAGTAACGAAATATTATGGGAAAACTGCCCAGATAAAGAAGAAAAGGAAGACTAAGTCTGAGAACGCTGACATGGTAACATTTATTCTATTATTTTCATTTAAGTTCAATTCACATGTTATTGTTGGGATAAAAATTGCTGACACATTACATTCTTGGCAAGCAGCTTCAGTTAATGGCATCCGTACTACTAAAGTGAATCTTTGGAGGTAAGCTTTCCGAAGAAGAAGTGAAGATGATGGAGGATGTCATTTCTAAAGGGGGTAATAATAAGGTACAACAGATTGGTGAAGAGGCCGCTACTACCTTGGCAATACATGAGAAGGAAGTATCGGTCAACGAGATTCAGAAAGATCAGGTACCTAATAATGCTTCTGAAGTTGTAACAACTAAAGCCGATCAGGTACCTAATACTTCCTTATTTTTCTTTTGTTTTTTTTTGGGTAAGATCAGGGGGTGTGTTCACTGCCAACTTCTGACATGGTGCCATTGAATTGGTTAATTTTATTAGGTAAATAATGGGTCTGAAAAGGAGATGCAACTTGATGAGAAGACGGCTGATGGAAAACAGATACATCCCCTTCAAGTCGGTTCCTGTTTTCAGTAAGGTATGCATGAAGTGTTTAATTAGTTAAATTTATATGAATGCTGAAGTTTGTGCAAAAATCGGCCCGAGATGTAAAGCGTTTTTGCAAAATCTTTTGAATCTTCAAGCGTTTTGCAAAGATATATATAATAATGTATATGTATGTGTATATTCTTCAGGCCGTAAACAATAGGCCGTTATTCTTCTTTGACCCTAATAGAATCGAAAAGCCACGTGCGTGTTGGCCGGGGTCTCGTAGAAAACAAACCGCGCAGAAATGAAATCGTAGTTCATGGCGAAAAACTTTTGCCGAATCATAGAATAGTAGAGATAACTACGGTCAATCCAGGCTATGAAAAATTTCCACCGCTGTCCCGGTTCGTGACGACATTACCATTTCGGGAGATGCGCTTGGAAGTTTCATCCAATGGCTCGATACTCACATCTACTTGGCGAAGATATCTCGCCGCCTCCGCCCGAGCAAACGGAAAGCGATTGGGGTTAGAAGAAACACCTTTATATATATATATATGTGTTACATTTTTAATTGTTGAATGTTTTTATATGTTATTTTTTTTTTGTAGGGAACAAAAAAGGCGGCTTTGGCGGATAAGCCTAAGTCCACAGACATGCCAACAACCTCGACTTCACAACAACTTGATGAGGTATGTATTTAATTAACTTCTCCATTTTTTTAAAAATTAACCTCGCCCCTTTATTTATATTTTGTCTGTATTTATAAAAAGCATGGTAATTTTGTGTAGGGGACAAAAAAGACCGATAAGCCTAAGTCCCAGTCTTACTGCTACTACTACCTCATCATTGAAAGAGCAAAGTTGACGAGGTATTTAATTAAGTACGCTTTTATTTTTATTACTCCAACTAGGATATGTTACCTTTGGATTTTTTATTATTTTAATTATCTATACTACATGTGTAGGTCTTTGGTAGTAGCACCACATCAAAGACTCATTATTTCCGGCCGTGAAAGTTAGGAGTATAAACTCCACAAAATATAAAGGGAAGGATTACATGCAAAAAGTAAGAACGGGGACGATGATGAGACTGTATGAGGAGGTTGGCCATCGCATAGCCTCCGAGCAACTGATAATTATTCCGCTCGAGGAGGATATTCTAGGGGTTGAGCGCCAAGCATGCATATCATGGGATCTGCTAGCCGTATGGGTTGGACTAGACCAGATTGATGTCCAACACATATTTGTTTGGATGAAGTAAGTTTCTTAATAAATAATTTCATAGTCTAATATTCGACTACTAGGTAGATAGTGTTTTAAATACCGGAATTAATACCGTAATAATGTAGGATATTGCAAACCGGAGTGATCCCGAGAAGAATATTCCATCCGATCAATACGGATTCATGTGCCCCTTTGTTTTATCTTTATTTATTCCGGATTTCACGTTCGAACAACGGGTAGATTATATTGCTCAACAATTGGCGACAACCAAGAAGGCGATTTTTGGCGTTTATAATGAAAAAGGGTAATAAACAAATTAATATTACGTTTCCCCTACAATTGCATTTTCATAACTAATATATGTACTTGTTAATAATGATGATGTCTCTTGATGTAGGACTCATTGGGTGCTAGCGGCCATCATGCCGACAAAGAAAAAGTTTTCGGTTGGACTCTTTACATCATCAACCAAGCGAGACTTTTAAGCACTTGATTAAAATGTAAGTTTATAATACTGATTTATTTATAATAACATTTTCAATTTTTATTTATAGAAAAAAGCTCGTTCATATTTTTGCCCCTAAAAAATTAGTTTCCGCCTCCTTTTTTATTTTTTAAAAAAAGGGCCTTTAAGAAGAAAAGAGCAAACGAGGAGGATCAACCCACGAACGATTCGTGATGTTGGCCCCGATTTTTTTACGATAACAGGGGTACGTGCTCAAATACAATAACATTAAGTGCAAAATCTGTGTTTAATACTAATACAATACCTAAAGTTCAAGATTCTGATGTGAGCCTTCTCTCGTCTGTTTTTTTTATGTAATAATAGGCCCCTCGCCAGCCAGATAGCATACAATGTGGATACTACGCTTGTCGGTTCATGTTGGAGATTATTAGGCGAAGATATCTCGTTATTCCAGAAAGGGTTAGTAATAATTTAAACATGTGTTTATTACTTTTTTTAAATTAGAGCTAATGTTGTCTTGCAATTTTTCGCTATATATACCATGATGTTGCTAATGTTGTCTTGCTTTGTCGCTATATATACCATAATGTATTCTCTTTGTTTTTTCCGCAGTATGTAATCAACCAGTCACAACAGATTGAGCAATACTCAAGTATAGATATAGACGAGGTAAGAGACATGTGGGGCAACTACGTCTTAGAATATATATAGATAGAAATGCATGATACTATACTCACAGTTTAGATCAGCTTATTAGTAATTTTTTTGTTGAAGTTAGGGAATGATTAATTAGTTCATGTAAATTCAACTCCTTGTAATTATGTATATATATATATATATATGATGATCTTTTTCATTGTATGTGGTTGAATTGAATCTATTGAGTTCGATGAACCCAGCTATGATTTATCTTTGGTCTTTGGTATATGGTTTCTTGATATATGCAGGTTTTTGAATGGCATGAAACAAATTTAATTTTTCAGAACATTAGGTGTACGTAATAAAAACGGTTACTAAAAAAAAACCGTTGTGAATACCTTTCACAACGGTTAATAAAACTAACACCGTTGTGAATGACATTTACAAATACCCGCGCATAATATTCAACAACAGGTTTTAATCAAAGAACCGTTGTTAAAAGTATTCACAATTTTGGAGGTAAAATTACAACAACGGGTATTAAACAAAGAACCGTTGTTACTAACAATTTCAACAACGGGTATGTAACATAAACCCGTTGTCAAAAGACTTCATAATTTTGGAGGGAAAGTTACAACAACGGTTATACATACGACAACCATTGTTATATTATTCCCTCCAAAATTTTGAAACACTTTCCACAACGGAGAACACCCAACAACAACGGCTTTTAACCGTGGTGAATACTTTAGACAACGGTTTCACTAAATAAGCAAACCGTTGTAAATACCTTCTACAACGGCCGCATTAACAACGTCCGCTTTTTTATTTTACAACGGTTTTTACCCGTTGTTATAGGTTGTATCTGTAGTAGTGCAATAGTTCACTAGCTCGTGTTCCTTTACCGCTAAAAGAATTATGAGTCATCTTGCCAAGAAGGCAATATTCGCATGTTCCATATGATTTATAATCAAATGGTGTAATCACATTAGTCGAAATTAATCTTTTGATGCGATTCTCGTTTATGTGACCTAATCGACAATGCCAAATGAACGATTCATTTGGATCACTTGATTTGAGTTTCTTTGATTGAATGTTGTAGATGTCATTAGTTGGATTCGAGGTTTCTAAAATGTAAATGCCATTAATAGAAGGAGCTTGGCCTATAACCAAGTCGTTCCTTGAAATAATACAACGATTGTTTTTAATGACAAAATAAAAACCGTCCATTTCTAACATGGCGATAGAAATATTGTCTTTAGAAAGTGTAGGCCATAAATTTTTTTTTGTAAATACAACTCAAATCCATTAGGCAAAGCTAAAACATAAGTCCCCTTGGATTCAGCCACTACTCGAATTCCATTTCCAAGGCGTAGATCCACATCTCCTTTGTTAAGCCTCTTCACGTCTCTTAGCCCCTGTAAATGATTACAAAGGTGAGAACCACAACCGGTATCCAGTACCCATGTCGTAGTGGAAGTATAATTTACATCAATAACATAAATTTCCTTAGGAATTTTACCTTTTGAAACGATGATTCCTTCCCTTATATTTCGCAAATATATAGGACAATTCCTAAGCTAATGTCCCATGCCATAGCAATAATGACACTCATCTTCAACTTGCTTGAAGTTTTTCCCTTTCTTTCCCTTCTTCTTGAACCTTTTACCCTTAGAAGCCAGAGCTTGATTGCTTGAGCTACCACTAGTTTTGGCATCTTTCTCTTCCAAAGATAAAGATCCTATAGATTTTATGAGGCGGTCTTCCTGAGACCGGCTTACAAGAGATCTTGTAGTAGTAGGTGGTCTAGAAGAAGTGATGAAGTTTATGTTTCCATCCGAACCTATCCCAAAATGAAGTTCTCTAGTAGTGTCGAAATCATTGTTGAAGCAAACGTCGTCAAAAGCATTGTGGCAAGACTCAATAGTTATCGGTGTAGTAGCGTTTGATGGATTCATTGTAAATGAACTACAAGTATGGAGGAAAAGGAAATATTAACATTTGTCTTTTTAATCATACTTGTAAATAAATTTAACAAGATATGAGCATTTATATAGTGACCTCTACCCAACTATAATAAATGATTCCAAGATCCAAATTCATATTAACTTGGGCACGCTTTGGCGATACAACCCTCATCAACATAACTCGGTGGATTAACTCTTTAATCGATTCTACTTTTAGAACTCTTGGTCAATAAAATTACATTAATATTTATCTTTAGCCCAAAACACATCCGGCTATGGTCGAGAATACTTTTGTTGAGTTCAACCCAAATTTCGAATTGTGTCCATGATCCAAATCCACATTAACTTGGGCACGCTTTGGCGATACAACCCTCATCAACATGAATTCGGTGGATAGACATTTATCACCCACTTCCCCTACGTAACAAGGTTTGTACCCCGGTTTGGCCGAGCGCACTCCCTCACGAAATAGGTTTTCATGGTTTCTACTTTTTGGTAAGGCTAAGTCTCAATTGTTTATTTTTAGCGAGAGGCCATGTCAATTTATTATATATCACGTTTTAAGTGAACTAAAGTGGTGAACTACGATAATTGTAATTGACACGGTCGATAAACTCGATATAAAATGCATGTTTAGTTATGGCGATTTAGCGATGCATGCAACATATAAATAAAAATGCAAAGCATAAATAAAATAAAATCCTAGTATGGCCTTCCTAAAATAGTAAATCTAATAAACTATTACAAATTCGGAAACCAACTCCTTTGGTCCCTTGAACTTCGGTCTTGGCACGCATCTCAAGGCTACACTTTCTTTGATGGACCACCTTCTCGAATGGCACCGTCTTCAAGGAACTCCGGAATAATTAAATTACAAAACGAATTACATAATCCCCTATTATACATTTGTAATAAAAATAAAAATTAAATCTATTAAATTACAAAACGGTGATACGAGATCACAATAATTACAACCGAATTGATATTCCCATACATTTCGGGTAATACCAATTAAAACTAAGGCCATACTAAGTAAAATTACATAATTCAAAAATTACATAAAATTAAAATATGACAATCATAAATAAAATGCAGCATTATAATATGTATGAACATGCTTAATTTTATTCTAAATCGCCTTTAAAGAGCCAATATCGTATATTTATCGGTTTTCATGGATTTGCGTGATTTAACTTATTAAAATCACAATAATTACATAAATTCATATTTATGTACAAGTTAATTACCCTAACCATCTTAGGACTCAAAACTTAGTCTTCACTAACATTTTGACAATAATCTTATCTTATATATATATAAAACTGGGTTGAAGCGCTGTGGATGCGCCACGTGTCAACCAGCTTTAAATACAAGCATTTATTACAGCTGGACATTAAATATAACTTAATAAATGTTGTATAAATCTCAGCAAAATATTAATTATTGCTTAATAAATTTTATTATGAAATTACATTAAATAATTATTTTGATAAAAATCCTAAAATGTAAATAATTACGTTTACTGCGAAAAATGCTTCAAATTGAGTATAATTTTCATTATATTTATTGAAATATTTTGATTTGTAGAGATGATTAAAGTGAGTCTCTCATAATATTTTATATTTAGGTAAAAAGACATTTTGAGAAAGTTATAAAACTTAGACCATTATAAAACTTAGACCATTTCTTAATATTGTTCATAAATGGACCCAAAAATACAAAATTATGTTATAAACTTCAAATTAAATTATAAAAATTTCAAATAATTTCAAAATTTGAAATTTAAACTCATGAACATTCTGGAAAAATACCATGACACTCATAATATTCAAAACTTAGGTTAAAAATTTTGAAAATTTATCGAGAAAAACAATGTTGCGGTTTATCGGTTTTAACAAATATGACCATAAAAATATGAGAAAAATTATTTTCATCAAATTTTCACTTTTAGATCTGAAATATATGATAAAATGCAACATGTGACGTTTTTCCCTTAGTCATGAAGTATGTTTTAGCATTATTACTAATTATAGTCACTATTTATGTGATTTTTAATCAAAAATTCATAAATCATGCAAAAAGACTTCACTATAGGCAAATATTTTACACACATCTTACAAAATTTCATGTGACAATATACTAAATTTGCATGACCAGATTCGAAATATAACTCATATTAACCTATTTACTCATATAAATACGATTTTAACTTAAAAAATTCATATTTCGAGCAAAACAACTTAATTTAACATGAAACTTTACAGGCCATAAGTATATAATATATGTGAAAACATATCCAAAAACCACTGAAAAATTCGAAGTTAAGCTATTTTTCGTCAAAAAATGACATTTTTATCATAAAAATCACATTTTAATGCCAATAATATATAAAATGAACAATAAAATCCATAAATAAACTAAAATATCCTAAAAATCACTTAGGACCAGAAACGTTTAACATTCAAAGTTATTTATAGGTTTATCTTCATAAATCCAATTTAATTAGTTTTGTATGTTAATCTTATAACTCGGAAAAACTACAAACCGATTTGCATGCAAACAACCTAAGACTCATGATACCGCTTGTTAGAATTCATTAATCTCATAAGTTTTCATATTCATATATGAAACAATTTATTTGGTCAAAATAAATATAAGATCTTATGCATGCAAACTTAATAAAAGGAGATGGAAAATTCGATTTCTCACCATCTTATTTTCGGTCATTTGGGCACCAACAAGATCTCCTTCTTGTTAGTTCTTCAGCTTTCCAAAAATGGATGAACAAGGTTCAAATTAGAACTTCTCCCAAAAGCATATACCCAAGGAATACTCTTAATAACCAATACTATTATGAACTAGTAATAATATTAGTCTTACTTAAAATTTGACACGAAAATAATTTGTAATTGCTCTTGAATTTTTCGGTCCAAGAGGGAGTATTTGTGAGGTTTTATTTCTCTAAGATTTTCACAAATTGTAGAGAGAATTAATTTTATTACACTAGAAAATATTAGGTGAAGTAGTGAATGAAAAATTAGAGAAATCCATTTGGTTCCTCATAGTGGAAAACCGGTGGGAGGGTGGTAGAGGGGAGCCAATGCATGATGCTCATTTTATTCCAAAGAAAATAGGTTTGCATGGCTACTCTTAGGTGAGTATTCATTTTGTGTTTAGTCATTTAAAATATAAAAACACAACCCCACTATTCCCTTCAAAAACCGGTTATCCCGTAAAATGGTAGTCCATTTTATTTTTGTCATTTGTAAATTGTGACATATGTGACATGTTACATGACATGTTATATTATAATGCATTTTTAACATATTAAAAATCATCATATTAATTAAATATGTCACATACAAAAATAATTGGTAATTCACAATTACTTGTAACAAAATGGGTCATACAATTATAAACTACAACAATTTGTATTTATAATAAATTATTCATTCTGTGTCAATTGTTTCGTAAACAATATTTTAATCTAAGTAATAAAACAATTCGATTACTTATACCGTATCTAATTTAATCGAATTACAATAAGATACGTTAACTTTACTCACAAAATAGTATGTAAATCAGATTTTAATGAGAAACTTATAACTTGTGTTGTACCACAATGGCTGACTGGGCTTGTGATCCTGATGCTGAGGGGTCGGCTGATCGGATTGCAGCTTTTATGGCCTTGCCAGATGAGGATAGGGCGTGGCCTACTTGTCTTGGTCAAGAACCCTTGCCTCGCTTCAAGAAGGCTAAGTTGAGTACTTATAAGGCTGCTAAAGGTGCCATGGCTTCTGGGTTCTCATCATCAGGCAGTAAGTTTTTGTCTTTTCTTTGTAGATTTTGATGCCTGAGCATATGTTAGTATTACTGATATAGAATTTCGTCGTGTAGCTACAAGGGCTTCTGCAAGGATTGCTAGTTTTGGCTTGTCTTTGGTGAAGGCAAGCGTTTCTCAGATTACATGGGAAAAGAGTAGTGAGGCTACAGGGAGTGATAGTACACTTTAAATCCAGGTCCCTTCTCATCAGGCTCAGTTGGTGTCTCCTCCGCAGGTTGTGGTTGATGTTGATGAGCCCAGTCAAGCTGGTAAAAAAAAAATGTCGGATGAGGTTTCTAAGGGAGTTGGTGGTGATGGTGTGAGTGAGGTTAGGGAGGTCAGGGCTAGGCTAGCTAATGTTCAATTTGCCAAGGAACAAATCCAGGCTCATTCCTTCCTGGTTGATGATCCTTATTATAAATATCAGGCTGAGGAAATTTTTACTCAGGCAGTAGCTGCTATGTACTGTTCCAGGGACTATGCTGCTAAGCTGGTTACCATGCTGCAGGAGGTATAATTCTTTTTTCCTTAGTTTTATTTTGGTTGTACGTTTTTTACTCTGGCTTGCCTTATTTGTGACCTTCTTGCAGAATATGAAAGACATGTTGAGGGGTGCCTGTGAGCTGAAATGTTCAAATGCCAAGAATGAGCCTTTGAACTGGGAGGTATAATGCCTGAAGAAGGACGTTGAATCTTTGAAGATGGATTTGGAAGTGTTGAAAAGGGAGAATGAGTCTTTGTAGAAGGAGAATGAGGCAGGCAAGGCAAGGTTGGTTGTTGATGTTGGAGCTTGTGTCCTCCACAAATTAGTGTGATAACATTTGTAAATCTCTTACAGGTTCACAAGGGTATACTTCGTATATTTAATCAGTTGATTAACGTTTACCTAATAACGGTTGGCTTGCTAGAAAGTTTGACGTTATTATCATACAGATGGCGGTGATCAACTGGTCCCTAAAGATCACACCTATAGGACGTGTTTGAGAAATGTGGTTATAGAAATATAATCACATTGATGCCCAAAATGACTAAAAAGTTAGTCAATGTGTTGATGAAATAATTATTTAATGAAAATTAAATAATATTAAGTTGAGACGAATTAACTGTCAATTCGTAAAATAAATATAATAAGTTATATTTAATTAAATATATATAATGTTAGCTTGGACGAATTAATCTGTTAATTCGTAATTAAATATAATCAGTTGTATTTAATATCAACAAGCTGAATGTGTCATAGTGGTAATAGTGAGGGTACACATACCAAGAGGTCATGGGTTCGATCCTCACTAGATGACAATTCAACACATATTATATATTTTTGGAAAGACCAAAAATAAGGAAATTTTTATTCCTTATTTCGATCAACAGTGGCCGAAAAATAGGAGAGTTATTTTCTTTCCTAATTGATTTCGGATTTCGGTCTATATAAAAAGAAAGGTAGAGAATTATTTATGACCTAATGCTTTTTCTTGACCTTGCCTCCTCTCTCTCATCACAAGAACACAAAAACAACTAAATTTTACAGAAAATTTTAGATCGATTTCTAGCATAATCAAAGGACATATCTCATATCGTCTTGGGTGCAACTAATAGGCGAATATCAATTTTGATATTGTTCTTAGGCCAATTTTGCTAGGACCGAAGGTTAATTCTAAATCCTTTATACTTTGTTTATGTATTTTGTTTATGACCATTGATCATCATTGTTAAATCATTATAATCCTTCTAAATTAAGGGAAGTATACAGATTATTTCCACAGTTGAAACGTCCAAGTTGGGGTCTGCTCAGAATACTGTAAAGTCTATCCAGGCTAAACTTGCTACAGTCCAGGACGAGTTGAAGGCTGAGAAGCAGGCTATGCAGGATATCTTGAAGGCAAATGAGGAGCTGGCTGCTGAAAGGGATGTGGTGCAGGGCAGGTATAAGGATGTTGCCTTGTATTTCTTTGGCAAGGGTCGTGTTGATGCCATGAAGGAGCCCGTGGAAGTTAGGCCGTACTGGAACCCGGAGCAAGAAATGGCTGACCTCAAAGCTACCTATCCTGATCTTTGCAAGCTGCATGCTGATGATGAGGTTGACTCTTCTACAACTAAAGACAAGAGCGGTAAGGCTGACGAGGATGAGGATGATGAAGAGGAGGAGGCAGCTGATGAGGGTATATGCTCTGCTACTGCTTCCAAGGTAAGCTGATAGTTTAGTTTAGGGTAATCTTTTTTGGCCTATCCAGGGGGGGATGTTCCTTGGACAAACTTTGTTCATTGCTTTCCTTTCAGTGCAATTGAAGTTGCTTTCTTGTTTCCATTGTGTGCTTGGTCTGATTAGATAGTACCTGTTGAAGTAGTGAAATTTGGAATATTTGTTAAGATAATGCCTGTCAAGAGGGCTTATGGCCCTCAATCCGTCCAAGGATTTTATGGCTCTTAGCCTGTCTGGAGGCCTTTTTTGAGTAAGAGGGATAGTTGCCTATCAGGAGGGCTTATGGCCCTTAACCTGTCAGGAGGGCTTAAGACAAGTAGTCTGGATTTATCTCACCATTGTACCTGTCTTTTTTACCGAGCTCAGTTTTTGTGTGTTTTTTAGATGTGGCAAAAATGCTAAAGTTTGTGAAGCATTTCTGGGATACTGTTCAGCTTAGGTGTAGTGGCCCTCAATCCTGAATATTTGTTTAAGCATGCAATTATGATGACCTAGATAGTTGTAGTAAAAGCGTAAAACAAGTTTTTAGGATTTAACATGGTAATTTGAAACATATGGTAAAAATTTTAGTTATAACAGGCAATTGCAACTAGCGGGAAAGCACATATAAAGAGTATAGAAGGAACATGGATCATTTTATTCAGGGGTTACACATAAAATCTTCCCAGGTAAGAGATAAGGTTAATAGTCTTACCTGGTTGAAGCATAAGATAAGTGGTTTATACATGAAATAGTTTTAAGTGGGAGATGTTCCAGGATCTGGGGATCATTTCTCCATCCAGGGTCTATAGCCTGTAGGCTTCATGCCCTACTATTGAATCAATCAGGTAAGGTCCTTCGCATACAGGAGCAAGTTTGCCAGCATTCTTGTCTTTTATATTAGGGAAGACTTTAAGTAAGACTAAGTCTCCTTCCTTGAATACTCTGATGTTCACATTTTTATTATAGCTTCTGGCTACTGTTTGTTGGTAGGAGGCTATTCTGATCTTGGCTGCATCTCTCAATTCTTCAGCCAGGGTCAGGCTATCTTACATTAGTGGCTGGTTTTCTTCCATGGTGTTCAGGCTGCTTCTGGTAGTTGGTACATGGATTTCTGCTGAGATCACTGCTTCATAACCATAGACCAGGGAGTAAGGGGCCTGGCATGTGGATGTTTTAGGTGTAGTTCTGTCAGCCCAAAGGACTAGAGGGAGTTCTTCAGCCCTTCTGCCTTTTCTTCTCTTTAGTTTTTTCTTCAGGCAGCTGATTACCACGTTGTTGCTGGATTCAGCCTGGCCGTTTGCTTTTGGATAGCCTGGTGTAGAGGTCACAAGGTTGATATTCTATTGTGCACAGAAGGCCATTGTCCTTTTTCCCACAAATTGAGTGCCATTGGTCACAAACTATTTCTGAGGGGATGCCATATATACATATGATGTTTCGCTTGATGAATGATATGACATCCTTCTCCTTGACTTGCCTGTATGAGTCAGCCTCTATCCATTTTGAAAAGTAATCAGTCATGGCTAACATGTAGACTTTTTGTCCTGGAGCTTGGGGTAGTTTGCCTACAATGTCCATTCCCCACTTCATGAATGGCCAGGGGGATGAAATGGAATGTAGTAGCTCTGATGGTTGATGAATGAATGGAGAGTGAATTTGACAGGCTTCACACTTTGAGATGTAAGCTAGGCAGTCAGCTCTTAGGGTTGGCCAGAAGTAGCCTGTCCTTAGAACCTTGCTTGCCAGGCTTCTGCCGCCTTTGTGATTTCCACAGTATCCATCATGTATGTCGTCAATAACTTGTTTGGCTTCATAAGGCTCCAGGCATCGCAGGTAAGGTCCAGCCAGAGAATAATAGACGGGGTGCTGTTGGCCTTCAACCTCCTTGTTCAGGACTCCACTTACTGGTGTCTTAGTGACTGATAGGTAGACCGTCAGGGGTTCTCCTTTGTTAGGTTTGGCCAATAGTGGAGGAGTCGCCAGGTAAGTCTTTAATTCATGGAAGGCTGTTTCATGTTTAGGTATCCATTTGAACGACTTGTTCTTCTTGAGAAGGTCATAGAAGGATTTGCATTTTTCAGATGATCTGGATATGAATCTGTTCAGGGCTGCAACTCTTCCTGTTAAGCTCTGGATATTTTTGACTGACTTAGGAGATTCTAACTCCAAGATGGCTTTTGTTTGTTCTGGGATGGCTTCAATCCCTCTTTTTGTCACCATGTATCCTAGGAATTTGCCTGATGACACTTCAAAGTGGCATTTGGAGAGGTTGAGCTTTATATTGAATTCTTCCAGGATTTTGAAGGCTACTTCCAGGTCCTTCACATGATCTTCTGCCTTTTTTTTATTTGACCACCATGTCATCTATGTATACTTCCATTGTGTCACCAATTTGGTCTTTGAACATCATGTTAACCAGGCGTTGGTAGGTTGCCCCTGCATTTTTCAGGCCAAAGGGCATTGCTGTGTAGCAATATATGCCCCTTTTTGTGATGAATGCAGTATTTTCCTAGTCAGCTGGGTGCATTTTGATCTGGTTGAATCCACTTGAGGCATCTATAAATATTAGTAGTTCATGCCCAGTTGTAGCATCTACCATTGCATCAATGTAAGGTAGTGGGAATGGGTCTTTTAGACAGGCTTTGTTGAGATCTGTGTAGTCTACACAGACCCTCCATTTGCCATTATTCTTTTGCACCACGATCACGTTGGCCAGCCATTCAGGGTACATTACTTCCCTGATCATTCCAATGTCTAAGAGTTTGTCCACTTCTTCGTTAATGATTGTATTGCGTTCAGGGGCAAACTTTCTCCTTTTCTGCTGTACAAGCTTAAAGGAAGTGTCAATATTGAGTTTATGGGTAATAATATTAGCATCTATGCCAGTCATATCAAAATGGGACCAGGCAAAACATGAAGACTTATTCTTGAGAAAACTTACTAGTTCTGGTCTAACATTATCAGGGACATCAGATCCTACCAGTACATACCTGTCAGAGTACTCATGGTCTAATACTACTTGATCTGTTTCCATTTGGGTTTCTGCCACATAAGTGCTTCTGACAGGGTACTGTAATTGCTAAGCGAGAGACTTACCTGCCTTGGAAGGTTTTAATGATTCAGTGTAACATTCATGGGCAAACTTTTGTTCACCTTTGATGGTTGCTATTCCCCATTCTGTTGGTATTTTGACGCACTTGTGGTAGGTTGAAGGAATGGCTCTGACATTATGGATCCAAGGCCTGCCTAGTATTGCATTGTAGGATGAGAGACAATCCAGGACTCCAAATCTTTCATATGATGAGACTCCTTCAACGTAGGTTGGCAGGTAGATCTCTCCTAGAGTGTTCTTGGTTTCATCAGTGAATCCTTCCAAGACATTTGACTTCTTTATGACCTGGTTCTCATCGATCTTCATGGCTTTCAGAACATCAAGCATAATTAAATTGACTGAGCTGCCACCATCTACTAGGATCCTCGGGACACGTGCAGTGCCAATTTGCATAGTAATGACCAGGCCATCATGATGGATGTCCGAGACTCCCTGCATATCAGTATCATCAAAAGTAATTTGAGGTAAATTTCTAGGTTTAAAAGGAGATTTCATTTTTGACTCTCTGGCTATTTTCTTTGCAATTGAGCTAGTCAGCCGCAAATCTCAGATCCTCCGTTGATGAATTTGACTTCATAGATTGGTGGTGTTGGGGGCAGATCACGTTGTGGTCTTTCCTAATCCTGTCTTGATCCGTTGTCTTCACTGTTTTTTGATGGCATTAAATCTTTCAAGTTCCCTTTCTTTACCAGGTAAGCCACTTGTCTACGTAGACCCAGAAATTCTTCTACGGTATGTCCTATGTCCATGTGAAATTCCCACCATCTTGTTGTGTCTTTCCTTGAGTTGGGATTGTCCGTCTTTTTGGGCCACTTGACAATGTCTCACATGTTGTCAAGCCTTTTGATCAGTCCTGCAGTACCAACAGAGAAGTTATATTCCTGAATAGGTGGATAAGTATAAGAGTTACCTCGTTGCTCATGAGCATAGTTGCCTTCTGATCTGTCAGGACTGGTGTAGGGGGATGGTCTGGAGCTGCTTCCCCTGTGATTAGAGCTTTTTTTGTTAGATCTTTCATATCCTAAAACATTGTCAGTGGTTTCAGCCTTGAAGCTTTTATCTTCTTCCAGTCTGATGTAGCCAATTGCCTTTGCCTGAACGTCTTAAAAAGTTAGGCAAGGTTTCATGGTCAACTCGTCATAGAAATCGCTATCCAGTGGTAGCCCCTGCCTGAAAGCTTCCAAGGCTGTTCCAATATCACATCTGGGAATTGATACTTTCTCTTTGTTGAATCTGGTCAGGAATGCTCTGATTATCTCGCCAGGCTTTTGCTTGATTCTGTATAGGTCACTAGATCTCTTTTCGAGCTCCCTGCTGCTGGCGAACTGGTGATTGAACGAGTTTATCAGATCCGCAAAGGACTTGATGCTTCCATTTGGCAAGTTTATGTACCATTGAAGGGCAGGCCCTGGCAGGGTTGTTCCAAAGCCTTTGCACATACATACTTGTCGTAGCTCACTAGGTATAGAGGCTGCCAACATTATCTGTTTGTAGTAGGGTAAATGGTTTTGAGGATCTGCAGTTTCATCATAGGTTCTCATTGATGGTACCACAAAATTTTTAGGCAGATCTATCTTAGCTATCTCATCCACGAAGGGAGAGTCAGCATAACTTTCAGGGTTGGCTTCCTCAATGCTTGCAGGCACTCCAGGGATCTTCTCAAATTTCTTATGGATTTTCTGGATCTTTTGGACCATGGCCATCATTATGGCTACATTAGATTGATCTAGGATGGTCTCTTCATTTGGGGTTTCTTCTGAGTCTGAATCAAGATCCCCAGCTTTGATTTTTGATGGAGTTGGAGTACCAAAGTTGGAGAAATCAATATTCCTGATGATTGAAGAAAATGGTGTTCCAGGCTCAATCTTCAATTTTGAGCCTGAAGCTTTATCTCCCAGCTTTTGCTTTAGATTGGACTCTGATTCTTTCAGTTTCTGGACTTCAGCTTCAGCCTGAGCCATCTTTTGCTTCAGTTGCTCCATTTACATTAGTTGTCGTTTGGCGGCAGCCAATTGTTGTTCTATACTGTCTCTAGTTATTTTTTTTTGGAAGAGTTTTTGTGGTGTTTGGGATTAGGTTTTGATTATTTTTGAGCTAGATGCCCCACGGTGGGCGCCAATTGTTTTAGCAAGATTTCACACAGATATAAAGTGTTGCCAGGGATTTAATTGCAGGGCAATCTAACTCAAATAATTATGTCTGACTAGTACGATCAATAACTTAAAGAATGAACAATAAAGTGAAAGACAGAGATTTGTACGTGGAAAAACCCAGGGAATAAGGGAAAAAACCACGGGCACCAAGCCAGGAGGGATTGTTACTATCATTTAGGATATCCTGACAGAGAATGTGTATGGTAGGCTAGAGGTAGTGAATAAGTACTTAATGAATATGCTTAAGTAATTTGTAATAATAAAACGAGAGTAAGGATGAGTGAATAATAGATGATGCCCCTTCTTTCTTCTGTCTTGCTATTTTATCTTCCAAATAACGGTTCTTTCATGGTTGTTTTGGATGTTCCTAGGTAATAGGCCTTGTGCCCTATTTACCCGGAAGTGGTTGTTTGACTTCATAATCCGCCTGCCACTATTTAGCTCAGTTAGCTGCTCCATATTCTTCGTATATTTTGTTGAATAAGTCTTCCATTAAATTAGGAACCATTTCTCTAGGTTTTAGTTGTGCTTTAGTTGTTGCCTAACTTGTCCTAGTTGTACCCAACATACGGTTGGCAAGTGATTCCTCCTGGTCTGGCCTGGATAGACGGCCTGACCTGTCTTCCCCTCCTGGCTGGCACCTGCTCGGATATTATATGCTTTGTATTGGATTACTTCCGTTCAGGCTAGGCATGGTGTTTCTTTGCTTGGCTATTGTCTGGTCAGGCATGACAATTCTTAGCCCAATAGTTACCTTTGTGATAGATTAACCACATGTCTAGGATGAAGCATTTTCCACGGATTCCATTACAAGGTATCCAGGTTCGATAAATGAAATTAAGGAAAAACCTCTGATTTTTCTTAAGTTCCCGAGCCGTGAGAACATTGCAAGAATTAGAACTTGGACACAAATACTTGGTCATGGATAAACAAGTAATCTCGTCTATAGTCGGTCATCCACCCTTTGGAAACTTTGACAACCCGGTTGTTGGAATCTCAAACGTCCTACCAACACTTTCGACATTAAGGCTTATTGTTAATCACGGCGGTAAGTGAGCCGGAATCAACATTAACCTTCACCGTGGTATAGAATTGAACCAACTTGTCTAAATAGACTTTTCCATAGTAATCAAGATGGTTTTGCCAATTTTTGGAGAAAATCGCATATTTGTAAAATTTAAAGGCGGGAGTAGATTCTTACCAATCAAGATCATAGCGCCTACCGGATTCAAAGCTACCTCGAATCACATGCTTGCAAAAATCGTATACAATTTGAGGAAAGCGGTGTTGTTGAAGAATCTCAAGTGCCTTGCGCTTGTTTTCATCCAATGGTAGTTCAATAGCAATCAAGACACTTTTCGATTTCACATCAACTTCATCAAGTTCATCATCAATTTCCTCTTCATTGACTTCAACTTCCCCTACTTCTTCGATTTTCCTCTTCCTCAAGTGTGATCGAGTTTGCATTCCTCAGGTTTTCGGTGTCACGGTTTTATTGTTCTTTTTAAACAAATCATCATCTCAAGTGCCTTGCACTCATTTTCATCAACCTCCATTTTGCCTTCATCGCCATCACTAGCAAAAATCTTTTCCTTTCCCTTCCTTCTTGGATTTTGAACCATCTTAGTCAACACCTCTTCATCACTCTCTTTTTCTTTTTCTTCCTTACTTTTTTTTCCACTCTCAATTTCTTTTGATTTTTCTCTCTTTTCTTTCTCCTCACTCTCTGATTTTTCATTCGTTTCACTCAATTTTTCATCACTCTTTAATTTTTCGATTTTTCCATTCTTTTCTTCTTCCATACTTTTCTCATTTTCCAAATTCTTTTCATCTTCTTTTTCATCTCTCTCTCTCTCATCCCTTCTTGGTTTATTCTCCTTTCTCACCAAGATCATCCACTTCTTCAATTTCATCCTTGTTACCAACATCAACATCAATATTAACATCAACTCCTTTTTCGAAGATAGGAGTTCCATCATCATCAACTTCACCAACTTCCTTTGAACTGCCAACATCCCCTTCGGTTTCCATTGCATGTGGTTCATTCAAATCGAATTTTCGATTGAAAACCCGACTTGAGAATCTCCTAACCTCGGAGGCTATTTTGGGACGCTTTGCAACCGTTTTCCTTCTCAGCATTAGAGTAGCCTTTCGTTTTGTTGCCGGTTTTTGACTTTAAACAAATTTGGAACCAAGGCTTTGGGTTATAGGCTCTTCAGTAGGTATTTTTGGTTTCGATTTTGGTAAATAGGAATCTCGGATTTCCTTGATGGATTTGTTGAGGGTTTTATTGAGAAGCATGACTTTCAAGGTAAAGGTGAGAGTTAGAGTTGGGAGAGGAAATTTTTGGACGGTTTTTGAGAGAAGTGAGATGAGGTGAATGTTTTTAAATTATTTGAAAGTGAAGAGGGAATTCATTATTAAGTGTTTGAATTTAGGAGGACAAAATGAGGTGGAAAGGGTGAATAGTAAAAGGTGATGTATGGTTGGGTGTTGAGGGAGGTGTAGCCGTGTATAGGGTGAAGTCATGAGTGGTTTTCGGCGGCTAAATATGGGCATGGGAAATGATGAAATGGGATTGATGGGTGTGGGTCATTCACATTAGTGTCTCCATGCAAATAACAATTTTACACAACGGATTTTACATGTCGATTTATCATTTAGTTCATTCCGTAATAACATGAAATCGTCTTAGATTAACAAATACTATCATGCGAGGTAATTCATTAATCAAATTTACGCACAATCTAACAAACCAATTTCCAACCGATGTTTTCCGAATTGTTCTCTTTCCAGCGGTTTTGTAAAAATGTAGGCTATTTGATTTTCCGTTCTACAAAAATTAAGTTGAATATGACCATTTTCCACATGATCACGTAAAAACTGATGTCTTATGTCAATATGCTTAGTCCTCGAGTGTTGTATTGGGTTCTTGGAAATATTAATAGCACTATTATTATCACATAAGATAGGAGTTGAATGAAAGAAAATACCATAATCTTTTAATTGTTGTCGAACCCAAAGAATTTGTGCGCAACACAATGTGGCGCTTACATACTCACTTTCAGCGGTGGAAAGAGCAACAGTGTTTTGTTTCTTTGAAGCCCATGAAATCAAACACGGACCTAAGAAAGTGGCAATTCCGGACGTGCTCTTTCTATAAACAACGCTTCCGGCATAATCTGCATCCGAGTATCCTAAAAGCTCGTAAGGACAATGTGAGGGATACCAAAGATACAAGTTTTGTGTTCCAACCAAGTACCTAAGAATACGTTTTACGACAATGAAGTGCGATTCTTTAGGACTTGCTTGGAAACGAGCACATAGACATACACTAAATAAAATATCCGGACGACTAGAAGTTAAATAAAGTAATGAACCGATCATACCTCGGTACATCGTTTCATCAAATTTCTTACCATTCTCATCTTTGTAAAGCTTGATGGATGATACCATAGGTGTAGAGAAAGGGTTTGAATTAGTCATTCCGAACTCACTTAACATCTCCTTTATGTACTTTTGTTGATGAGTCATCACACCATCTTGAGCTTGCTTAATTTTAAGTCCAAAGAAGAACCCTAGTTCTCCAATCATACTTGTTTTGTATGGATTTTACGCAAGGCGAAATCGGGTCAGGGTAGGTCTAGGCAGGGTTAACTAACTCGAATGAATCTGTGAGTAAGTATGACAGGGTATAAAACTAGAAGAATAAAATACGGTAAATGAACAATAGCAAGATAAAAGATTTTGTACGAGGAAAACCCTTAAATGAGAAAAAACCACGGGCACCAAGCCAGGAGAGGATTTTACTATATTATTGGATAAATTGCACGAATATCTATAACTCAATTTGTATACGAGTATTGCTAATATGTCGTAGAGATCTTGTCTTATGTGATGATGATGTGTTTTGCAAATGATCTTAGTGCTCTTTATATAGGAAAATGTTGAACGGCTACTAAATCTTCCTCCATTAATGCTGAATATCCTGCCTTAATTACCTCGAATAATGCTCATTATTTCGCCCTTAATTGCCGTCTTTAATTGCTGAATCTTTTCAATTAATGCTCTAATTATCACGCATATATTCCTCTATAATATGACTTCTTGGTCAAATATCGTCCTGATATTTTGACCGTTGTCCTCTCCATGGCCTGGCTCCTATCTTCATGTGTCCTGGTAGCTTGACATCCAGACACCCTGATGGTCAGGTCGAGGTGAGATATTGTTCAGGGATATCTGCGGATTTCCAGGCCCAAGAATTGCCCCTTATCTCCTTATTTTCGCTGGGTCAGGCCAGAAATAAGGAGATAACCTCTAATTTATAAAAAATTGCTCAACGGTTGGATTATGGCTGATTGGCTTCTATAACGGCTAGTTGACGGTTTGATGACGCGTGTTGCAATTACTGCAACTTCCTCTATAATTATCTTTGCAAGTTCCGGTTGAAACCCTAATTTCACCGAGTATAAATACTCTTTCACTTCATTGAATTGATCTTCACCAAAATCTACTCCCTTCTAATTTAATCTTCTTCTTCTTCAAGTTCTCTTAATTCCTCGATTTTTAATTTTTAATTTTTAATAATTCTTCAATAATCTTCTAACAATGGCCGCAAAAAAGAAATCTTCTAGGGGAGTGATGTCTCCTGGAACTCCATTCGTTCAGAACCCTGAAGAAACCACCTCTGAAAATCTCCCTTCATCTTCTGCTGCTCAACCTCCTGTGGTTGAAAAACCGATTGATACAACTCTCGAGATGATTTCAATTTTCCATGGAGAATTTGAATTCAAACCCACAAAAGCTCTGAAAAGATGATCAGTCTCTTTCAAATCGTCTGAAACCTGAATTTGAAAAGGTGTTGAAGGATAAGGGAATTATTCCTGCCGATTCTGAAGTCTGGATCCCTGAAAACTCCCATGTCAGGGCTGACTGGGCATGTCCTGGTTGGTTCTGTATTCATGACTGGGCCTTCAGGGCTGGTTATAAGCTTCCTTGCTCTCCACTTATGGTGGACGTCATCAAAGAAATTGGTGTGCCTTCTTATCAGCTGATGCCTATGGTGTGGAAAGTAGTCTTCTCTGTCAAGTATCTCTGCAAAAAACATAATCTCTCTTTTTCCCTTGAAGACTTGAAAGCCTGCTACGCTGTCAAAACCAATAGTCCTGGCCGCATAAGTTTTAAGGTCAGGCCTTCTACTACTCCTCTTCTCAGCAATCTGGATAGCGGCCATGACAAGAATTAGGCTGCTGGGTACATGTTTATCAGGACGAATTCTGTGGGCCCTGATCTGGTGTATTTAAACTATGACGCTTGTGTTGGTGGTGAGTACCCTGGCTTTTCCTTTTATCCTGCATGTTTATTAGTTAGTTTTTTTAAAATAAATAAATTAAATTGAGTTATACCTCCTTTGTGCGCAGTTGATGACTGGGTTACTGAAATTGAGTACCCTACTGTAAATATTTCTGCTTTTCTTGCTATTCCTCAGTTGGAGAGGGCTTGGCCTCTTCGTTGTGGGCCTGGTCATCTCCCTCGTTGCCTGAAAACTGAAGGCGTTGCCAGAGTGCCAAAGCCTTCAAAAGCTGCCAGTGCTTCTACTTCAGGCAGTAAGTCTATTTTATTTTCTTTTTTCTTTTTATTTTGGCTTTTTCATGATAGCCTGTCTTTATTGCTAATATAGTGTCTCGTGTTATAGCTACTAGATCATCCGCTCGCCTTGCCAAGTTTGGTATGGCTGATTTTTCTGCCAGGCTGGCCAAGGTCAAAGAGGAGATTTCCTATGGAGGCGGTGATGCTGAGCCTGTTATTGATTTAACCGAGTTGCCTGATGCTTCCAAGGATTCTACTGCTTCTGCCGCCTCTGCTGAAACAAGTTCAGCAGCTCAGAAGAGAAGAATAGAGGAGGTCAATTTGTTTGCCCCAGTCAGGGAAGTGATAGCCAGGGTAGATAATGTGGAGGTTGCCAAGGTGAAGATCAGGGACTATGCTGCTTCCAAGTCAGATGTTATGCTCACCCTTGATCCTATTGAGACTGCTACCTAGGCAGTTGCTTCAGTAGATCACTCTGTCAGCCTTTTGGTAAGTGCCTTGGGTCCTGTAAGGGGGGTATGCTTTTTTTATTATTATGTATATTTCGTAATATGTGTATTTTACTTAGAGGTTTTTATTATTATGACATAATATTTATGCTATTCTTGTTTTTGTTCAGGGTGGTGCAGCCTGTCTCCACAATGCTTATCAGGCTACTTCTCTGGTAGCCAGGATTGACCTTATGAGATCTGACTATGATAAGCTGAAGTCTGAACTGGATTTTGCTCGAGCTGATCTGACTGCAAGGACTGCTGATTTGGCGAAGGTGCAGGCTGAGAGGGATGCTTCCAAGGCTGAGGCAGGCTCAAGCAAACAACATATGTAGGAGGCGCTGGACAGGAACGAGGAGCTTACCCTGGAGAGGGATGATTTGGAGTTCAAGCTTGACGATGCCTCCCTGTACTTTTATATCAAGGGGAAAGTAGCTGCTATGTCGGAGCCTGTGGAGGCTAGGGCAAATTGGAACCCTGAAGCTGAGACGACCATCGCTGCTTCTAAGTATCCTGACCTGCATAACATGGGAAACGAATAGAATGTCGATTCTTTAGGGGAGCAGGATGTTGATGCTAAGTCTGATCAAGCCAAAAGTGGAAGTGCTGATGCTGTCTCCAAAGGGGAGCAGTAATTTTTAAATTTCTTTGATAGTATTGGCCCATCTAGGGGGATGTCCCTGGACAAACAATTTTATTTTCTTTGTTTCTGCGTAGGTCAGGGAGTCTATCCCTGGCCTTAATGAATATTTTGGTGCCTTTGCCCCAGGGGGTAAGGGCTTTATTAATATGATGGTAATGGCCTTCCTTGGCTTATTTTGCTTATTTCCTGATGTTTTGTTTGCTTTTGAGTTTCTTTTGAACCTGTGAACTTTGTTTTTCCAATCCTGTAAACCTGTCAAAATCTTCACTTTGTTAACCTGTAAAACATTTTTGAACCTGTCTTGCGATTCAAGCCATCGTAAGTAATTCAACCATGTATGGTTTTTGCCATAGTGGTTGAAGAGGTGGGAAAACCGGCCTGACAGGAGGGCTTATGTCCCCTGCCTGATTGGAGGGCTTGGTACTCGGCCTGAGAGGAGGGCTTTTAGACTGATGGTCGGGATAAAACACCCTTGCACCGTCTTACTGCGTCCAGCCGGCTGTAGATGTGTGCAGTAAATTTAGTCAGGTCAGGCAATTATTTCATGCCTGATTGGTCCTGACATTTACTGTATCCGGTGATGGTTACCAACTCGTTAGGCACAGTTAAGTGCAAAAATTTGTTTTAAAAACTGATGTACAGTAGAGTAGCCCTCAATCCTGAATATTTATGCATATAAACATTTATCATGTATAATTGTTCAGGATTCAAGAACTAAGAGAAATTGGGTTAGTTACATATATAGTCATGGATTGCACATAGAGCATATGAAACACGTAATTTTTCAGATAGTACGTCAGGTTGAATTACTGATATTAAAGGTATAGTGTTTTACCTGATTTGGGCCTGACATCGATTTGATACATGGAATAATTTCAAATGTGTTACATTCCAAGATCTTGGGAGCATTTCTCCTTCTAATGTTTGAAGCCTGTATACTCCTTGTCCGATGATTGAGTCAATTAATTAAGGGCCTTCCCATGTAGGGGGCAAGCTTTCCTGCTGATTTTTCTTTTTTGTTTGGAAAAACTTTTCGTAGGACAAGGTCTCCTTCCCTGAAGACTCTAATCCTGAGATTTTTATTGTAAGTTCTGGCTATTGCTTGTTGGTATGATGTCATCCTGATTTTGGCAGTGTCTCTCAATTCTTTTGTTAGGACCAGGTTGTCTTGCATCAGGTCTCTGTTTGCTTCAATGTTGTTCAGCTGTATCTTGATGTGGGTACCCGAACTTCTGCAAGGATGACAGCTTCACAGACATACACCAAAGAATAGGGTGTTTGGCCTGGCGATGTCTTTGGAGTTGTCATGTCTGCCCATAGCACTAATGGAAGTTCTTTAGCCCATCTGCCTCGTCTTCTCTTCAGTTTATTCTTTAAGCAGCTTATGATTACCTTGTTACTAGATTCAGCCTGGCCATTAGCTTTTAGATATCTAGGGGTTGCTGTGACCAGGTTAATATTCCATTCTTGGCAAAATGCTTTAGTCTTTTTCCCCACAAACTGGGTTCCGTTGTCACATACTATCTCTGATGGAACTCCATATCTGCAAATAATATTCGTCCTGATGAAGGATATTACTTCTTTTTCGGTTACCTGCCTGAAAGAATCAGCTTCGATCCATTTGGAGAAGTAATCAGTCATAGCTAACATGAATACTTTCTATCCTAGAGCCACAGGCAACTTCCCTACAATATCCATGCCCCACTTCATGAACGACCAGGGTGTAGAAATTGAGTGAAGAAGCTCAGACGGCTGATGTATTATTGGTGCATGAACTTGACAGACTTCGCATTTTGAACAGTATTTCATGCAGTCAGCCCTCGGTGTTGGCCGAGTAGCTTTGTCCGAGTATTTTACTTGCCAGGCTCTTTCCTCCTTTATAGTTGCCACAGTGTCCATCGTGTATTTCTTGGAGTACTTGTTTAGCTTCGTCAGGCTCCAAGCATCTCAAGTATGGTCCAGCCTGCGATATCTTGAATAAAGTGTTATTGATAAAGGTATAGGTTGAAGCTCTTATATTAAAAGCCCTTGCTTCATGCCTTCCCTGAGGTAATATCCCTTGGAGGAACCAATCATAATAAGGAATGGTCAAAGAATTATTATCTCGATTGATAGGGTTGACCTGTTCGGTTTTATTGATAGCTAGCTCTAATAAATGAACAATTGGTATTTTATCGAAAACTGCAGGGGTAAAATTTTAACCTAGGCTGGCCAAAGTATCAGCCTGGGTGTTCAGGTCTCTTGGTATTTGATCTATATCAAATAAAGCAAATTTAGCGGTAACGTTTTTTGCATACTCTAAATACGAAATCATTTTTGCATCCTTAGCCTTATAAATTCCCTTTATTTGATTAGCAATTAAAAGTGAGTAAGTTTTTACCTTTAGGTTTTGAACACCAAGGTCTAGACATACCTTTAAGCCTACTATCAGGGCTTCATGTTCTGCTTCATTGTTGGTAGCTTTGAACTCACAGCTTATAGCCTGAGCTATCACGTCTCCCTGTGGCGGTTTAAGCACTAATCCTAACCCTGTCCCCCTGGCATTAGATGCCCCATCTATGAACAAAGTCCATTCTTGGTCCGGGGTCTTATTTTCTAATTGGTTAACTTCTTTTTTTAGGTCAGGTTCTAGGTTAGGGCTGAAATTAGCCACAAAGTCTGCTAGGGCCTGCGATTTAATCGCTGTCCTGGGTTCAAAGGAAATATCATATGTACTAAGCTGAACCAACCACTTGGCCATCCTAACTGACAATTCAGGCTTGCGTAGGACAAATTTTATGGGTAAGTTGGTCCTGAATATGATGGGGTTACATTCAAAGTAAGGACGTAACTTAGCACATGACATAATTAAAGCTAAGACATATTTTTCAAGTAATCTATACCTTATTTCAGCATCCAGCAGGCTTTTACTTACATAATAGACATGCTGTTGTTGGCCTTCCTGTTCTTTTACTAGGACTGCGCTGACTGCTGTGTCAGTGACGGATAAGTACACTGACAGAGGTTCCCCCTTCTCTGGTTTAGCCAGTAAGGGTGGAGATGATAGATACGATTTTAGGTCTTGAAAGGCTGCTCTATGATCTTCTGTCCAATGGAACTGCTTATTTTTTCTGAGTAGGTTGTAAAATGTTTTACATCTTTCAGAGGATCTTGATATGAATCGGTTCAGGGCAGCTACCCGGCCTGTCAAATTCTGAATATCCTTGACAGACTGGCTTCTATGCCTCTTTTTGTCACCATATAACCAAGAAACTTACCTGTAGAGACTCTAAAGTGGCATTTTGCAAGGTTGAGCTTTATGTTGTATTTTTCCAATATTTGTAATGCTACTTCCAAATGCTTCACATGATCTTCTGCGTTCTTAGACTTTACTACCATGTCGTCTGTGTAGACTTCTATGATATCATCAATTTGATCCTTGAACATCATGTGGACCAGGCGCCGGTATGTTGCCCCTGCATTCAAAAGGCATGGATGTCTAACAGTATATGCCTCGTTCTGTAATGAATTCAGTACTTTCCTGGTCAGCAGGGTGCATTTTTATTTGATTGAATCCACTGGAGGCATCCATGAATGTCAGCATCTCATGCCCTACTGTGGCGTCTACCATGGCATCAATATGCAGCAAGGGAAATGTATCCTTAGGGCAGGCTTTGTTCAGGTCAGTGTAATCTACACAAACTCTCCATTTTCCATTCTTTTTCTGCACAACAACCACGTTAGCCAGCCACTCAGAGTACATTACTTCCCTGATCATTCCCATATCCAGGAGTTTTTCCATTTCCACGTTGATTATTGCATTTCTTTCAGGCGCAAATTTTCGTCTCTTCTGGTTCACAGGCTTAAAAGATTGATCAATATTAAGTTTGTGTGTAATTATATCAGCACTAGTTCCAGTCATATCAAAATGAGACCAAGCAAACCAAGATGATTTATTTTTAAGGAATTTTACAGATTCGGCCGACACGATCGGGGCGTCAGATCCTACTAAAACATACCTGTCAGAGTACTCAGGGTCTAGGATTACCTGATCTGTTTCCATTCTGGGAGGTGCTGCATAAGTACTCCTGACAAGGTACGGTAATTGCTATGCGAGGGACTTACTTGCCTTGGATAGTTTCAAGGCTGTTGTATAGCATTCTTGGGTTGTCTTGTGATCTCCTTTGACTGTGGCTATGCCCCAATCCGCTAGTATCTTGATACACTAGTGATAGGTTGATGACACAGCCTTGACATTATGAATCCAGGGTCTGTCGAGAATTGCGTTGTAGGATGACAAGAAATCCAGGACTCCAAATTTCTCATAGGATGAAACTCTTCAACGTAGGTTGGAAGATGGATTTCTCCTAGTGTGCTCCTGGTTTCTCCGCTGAAGCCTACCAAAACGCTGGATTTCAGGGTGATTTGATCTTCACCATATTCATGGCTTTCAGTACATCAAGCTTGATTAGGTTCACTGAGCTGCCTCCATCTTCTAGGATCCTCCTTACTGTAGCGGTTCCAATCTGCATGGAAATTACCAGGCCATCGTGATGAACATCAGGAATCCTCACCAGGTCGCAATCGCTGAAACTGATTGTCGTGACATGATTCGGTTTGCAAGGTGATGTGGTCCTTGGCGTCCTGGTTATCTTCTTTGCTGCTGAACTGGTCAGACCACAAATTTCTGATCCACCAGATATGAATTTTACTTCATAAATTGGTGGTGGTGGAGGAAGGTTACGGTCCAGCTTTTGTTCCTGGTTCTCCTTGCCCTGGTCAGCATTTCTGCCTTTCGTCCTAATCAAGTCTTTTAGATATCCGGATTTCAACAGATAAGCTACTTCTTTCCTCAGGGTGAAGCAATCATCCGTCGTATGTCCAATGTCCATGTGGAATTCGCACCATTTGGAGTTGTCCCTCCTAGGGTTGGGATTTTTCACCTTCCTGGGCCATCTGACTACTGATTCCATATTGTCAAGCTTTGGATCAATCCTACAATATCAACACTGAAGTTATGTTCAAAAATAGGTGGGAAAACTTTAGCCTTACCTTGATACCCATGTGCCAGGTTGACTTTTGAATGGTCTGGCCTGGAATATTGAGTAGGTCTGTAATTGTTTCCTTTGTTGCTCTTCCTACTGCTCTTTTCATACTCTTTTGGTCCACTGGATGATCCGACTTTATAGCTCTTATCTTATTCCATCCTGATATATGCAAGAGTCTTGGCCTGGACATCTCCGAAGGTGTGGCAGGGATACTTGGTGAGTTCATTATACAGGTCACTATGAGGTAGTAACCCCTCCCTGAATGCCTCCACTGCTGTTCCAACGTCACACCTGGGAATGGAAACTTTCTCTTTGTTGAACCTGGTGAGGAACACCCTGAGAGTCTCCTCTGGCTTCTGTGTAATCTTGTAAAGATCACTAGACCGCTTTTCCAACTCCCTGCTGCTTGAAAACTGTTGGTTGAAGTTGTTGATCAGGTTGGCAAATGAGTGGATGCTCCCAGTTGGCAGGTTGATGTACCATTGTAAAGCAGGTCCGGTTAGAGTTGTTCCAAATCCCTTACACATGCAAACTTGCCTGAACTCGCTGGGGATGGATGCAGCTAACATTTTCTGTTTATAGAGAGCCACATGATTCTGTGGATCCGTAGTTCCATCATAGATCTTCATAGATGGAATCACAAACTTTTTTGGCAAGTCCACTTTTGCTATTTCGTCTATAAAAGGTGAATCAGCATAGCTATCAGGGGCAGCTTCTTCTAAACTGGCAGGAACTCCAGGTATCTTCTTGAATTTTTCATTTAGCTTCTTGATTTCCTGGACCACTGCCATCATGATGGCTGCTGCAGATTCATCCGGTTTTTCATTGTTATTGTTTGGCTCACCATCGCCATCTACATTGATGAATTTAGAACCATTCGGGCTCCCAAAGCTGGAGAAATCAATATTTTTGATAATTGATGCAAATGGCATTCCTGGCTGGAATCTAGAGCCTGTTCCCTGGGTTTTTTCCAATTTTATTTCAGAGCTGACTCAGATTCTCTTAACTGAAGGATTTCAGCCTCAGTTTGGGCTACTTTTTCTTTCAACCTTTCCAACTCAGCTATTTATTGGAGGGCTGCATTCAATTGTTCTTCGATGGTAGGCTGGGCCATTTTTGTAGGTTATTTAGATTTTTGTGAAATAAGGAAAAAAGTTTTTGAAGAGCTAGATGCCCCCACGGTGGGCGCCAATTATTTTGTATGGATTTTGCGTAAGGCGAAATCAGGTCAGGGTAGGTCTAGGCAGGGTAACTAGCTAGAATTAATCTGTGAGTAAGTATGACAGGGTATAAAACTAGAAGAATAAAGTACGGTAAATGAACAATAGCAAGACAAAAGATTTTGTACGTGGAAAACCCTTAAATGGGAAAAAACCACGGGCACCAAGCCAGGAGAGGATTTTACTATATTATTGGATAAATTACATAAATATCTATAACTCAATTTGTATACGAGTATTGCTAATATGTCGTAGAGATCTTGTCTTGTGTGATGATGATGTGTTATTCAAATGATCTTAGTGCTCTTTATATAGACAAATGCTGAACGGCTGCTAAATCTTCCTCCATTAATGCTGAATATCCTGCCTTAATTACCTGGAATAATGCTCATTATTTCGCCCTTAATTGTCGTCTTTAATTGCTGAATCCTTCCAATTAATGCTCTAATTATCGCGCATATATTACTCTATAATACGACTTCTTGGCCAAATATCGTCCTGATATTTTGACCGTTGTCCTCTCCATGGCCTGGCGCCTATCTTCGTGTGTCCTGGTAGCTTGACATCCTGACACCCTGATGGCAGGTCGAGGTCAGATATTGTTCAGGGATATCTGCGGATTTCCAGGCCCAACAATATTCATTTCAAACTCAGATTTCATTAGTTCCGAAAAGTACAAATAAAGGAGTTCATTCGTTGCACAAAATATTATGTTATCGATATAAAGTTATACAATCAACAGTTCACCACACTGTGAATTATGAACAATGTTTTATAAACAGATTCACATATAAAATCATTTTCTAAAAGAAATTTTGACAAACGATCATACCAAGCTCTTGGAGTTTGTGTTAAACCATAAAGTGCTTTGTCCAAATTAAAAACATGGTTTTAAAATTCAGTGTTCATAAAACCCGGTGGTTGCTCCACAAAGATTTCATCTTCTAAATAACCATTTAGAAAGGCCGTTTTGACATCCATTTGAAAAAGTTTGATGCCTTTGTGAGCTGCAAAAGCTATTAGCATATGTATGGCTTCAAGCCTAGCTACCGATGCGAAGCTTTCATTATAATCAATACCTTCTTGTTGTTTGCATCCTTGCACCACTAGTCTAACTTTATTCTTTACGATATTACCAGAATCATCAAGCTTATTGCAAAAGATCCATTTAGTACCAATCACGATACAATCAGTAGGTCTAGGGATAAGATGTCATATGCCATTCCTTTTGAATTGATTAAGTTCCTCTTGCATCTCCATCACCCAACTAGCATCTTCAAGTGCCATGGTGATATTCTCCGGTTCAGTTTGTAAGAGGAAAGCATGAAATGCAAAGAAATCATTGAGGGATGATCTTGTTTTCCTTCTAGAATTCAAGTCATTGGTCAAGTTTGAGAGAATGTGAGATTTCTTATATTTCCACTTCTTTGAGACATTTAAGAATTGGGAGGCATCTTGGGGTTCAGAATCAACAGGGGAGTCCACTGTGAATTCTGGTTCATTTTGTGTTTGGGGGTTAGTTTATGTTTGTTCATTTTGTTCAAGTGCTCCCCCATTCCTCCGGGATATAGTAGCCTCATTTTGACATATAAGTGAATCTGTTCCCCCACCTCTTGGCCAGGTTCACCATTCAACAGTGAGTTGGACTGTTGATTCTCTTCTTTTTCTTTGTTTCTTTCGTGTACACCATCCATGTCATGACGAATCATTTCAAGCTCAAGGTCCTCATCATCTTCTTCATCCTCCTCTTCCTGCGTATTAGAATGAAAAAGACTAGACTCACAAAATATGACAAATACAGTTTCTTCCATTTTTATAGTACGTTTATTATACACTTTATAAGCCTTGCTACGATCTGAATAACCGACAACTATGGCTTCTCACTGCGAGCATCAAATTTACCTAAATTATCCATTCCGTTGTTGTGAACAAAATATTTGCTTCCAAAGAATTTCAAATAGGATATGTTAGGTTTTCATCCTTTTATCAATTCGTAGGGAGTTTTGTTAAACATTTTTTGGATCATAATATGGTTATAAATGTGACATGATGTGTTGACGGGTTTGGCCTAAATGTTCTTTGGCAACTTATTAACAATGAGCATAGTCCTAGCCATGTTTTCAAGTGTACGGTTCATACATTCCACAACCCCACCTTGTTGAGGTGTAGCACGTGCAGAAAAGTTATGGCTAATACCGTGATCATCATAAATAAGTAATAAATGATGCATTTTAAAATTCAGTTCCATGGTCGGATCTCAAATATATGAGCTTTTTATCAAGCTTGTTTTAGACATTTTTCAACCAAATTAAAAATTCATCAAATACTTCATCGTTAGAACTCAAGTAGAGAAGCCAAACAAATCGTGAGAAATCGTCATCAATCTTTTTTTTTTTTACTAAAATGTCAGCTTTTCATTGATAAACAGCATTACACTCACAACATTTTTTCATATTTTGTGCTAAATTAAATCAAGTGCACCTTAGACAACCACGACCCATCTTTGCGCAAGATGGATTTAGTACAACATACTCTAATTTTATTTCTGAGAAAAGCAAGCACTCACCCAGCCACCACTAAAGGACAAAGGAGCTTGTGGTTGAGCAGAGCATCATTCCCTTGCATCCACAACATGTACCAAACTGCAAGGACTGCAGCAGAGGTCATAGCTTTACTCATCTTGCTCCATCTAATACCCTTAATCTACTACAGCTGATCTGAGACTCCCAAATGAGCACCCAATGCAGCATCAACTTTCTGCATCACCTGTTTGGTGTAAGAACGGTGCCTGAAATAGATGTATGTGACTCTTAACAGCTAGAGCACAAATGCAACAAAGATTATCATGAACGACATTATAGCAATACAGTCCGTCCTTCAATATCGGAGCCCGATTGGCTATTAACCAGGCAATAAAAGAACACCAGACAGACTTATACCAACTCACTCCAGCATTCCTCTCCCTTAGCCATTTATAACAACCACTAACAGTATAATCTCCAGTACCTATGATCCCGCAATCATCCAAAAAACCATTTTTGATAGTATCCTTGACTTGACAAACTTTCCTCCAATGCCAGCTTGTTTCAGAGGATGGAGTGTAATCTTGCCAAGATCTATCCTTCATATAAACATGGTGAACCCACTAAACCCACAGCTTATAAGGCTTGGTTGCTAGCCACCATACAAGCTTACCTACAGTGGAGATCCAACTAAATGAGTAAAAGGCCTTCATTAGATCCATCTTAAACATGCATCTTGGAGAGCCAACTTGTCTGTTTTACATTCTAACAAAGTCTTGACAAACCATGATACCGTCAACAATCACATATAACAAAACAACTACCTTCATTACTTCTAAGACGCATTGGTCCACATAAATCAATATAAAGTAACTCAAGAGGTTGTGATGTACTAACACATTTTTTGGATTTAAAGTAGCTTCTTACTAGTTTTCCTTTAGCATAATCATCACACAAACCATTAAAGTCAATATTAATGTTAGGAATGCCATCGACTAAGTGAAGTCGGTTAAGGGTGTTCATTGTTCTAGAATTTACTTGACCTAATCTTTTATGCCAAAGCCATGGGTCGTTTTTCTTTAAAGCACTCATCCAAGACACGGTACATGTAACACCCCCATTTATTTAGGAGCCTTTAGCAAGACATTCCCAATAAATAGGACTATTATCGTCTCAGTTTCCCGAGGCACTGAATATCAAAGATAAACAAATCCAAAGTACTTTATTAAAATATACTATTGTAATGGTTTTATTACAATCTTATGAATAACTCAGTGAATAATCAATTACAAATCTTACAGCGGAATAACTAAACAAAAAATAATGTGGCCATCTAGACTCCAGTCAGTGATCTCGTGTTATACCACCCCAAGCATCACTGCTCCTCAAAACTAACTTGGTATTTAGTTTTCTCCCCATATAACCGAAAATATTAAATGGTTCATTACAGGACGCTATAAATTAAAGCAGGCATCATTTTATTTTTGACAACAGAAAATAAACACGTCAACCAAGGATTTACTCCTCCAAACATCTTAGGCAATTTATAGTACTCTCAAAATATTCTCAGATCAACTTGGCTTCATTTGCAACATTACTAACATAATCAGCAACACAAACCAGCTAAAGGCATTCACGTTACGGACCGATTTAACGACATTCATAGACCGACTAATAGAAAACATCATCCCCCATTCCAAATGTGCACATCCCCTAAAGGGTGGGTCCCTATGAGGAGAACTAAGAGGCGGCTTCCATGATCCACTGGAGCCAGGATAAACGTCCCCAGGTGATCCCCAGAATAAACCACAGAGCCCAAGGCCAATATTACCATATCGATATTACACGGAGCTTAAGGCCAATGTCACTGTCTCAACTCAACTCCACAATCACAATGATCCATCTCAAATCATCATTCTTAATATCAACATTAAGCTTACCATACCGTCTCAATACAATTAAACAAGCACAATATAATAAAACACAAGTTGAGTAGATATCCCTACCCTTTCGACATTCTTCCAAAATAAAACAAGTAAAGATCAAGTAGAAGCGGTCCTCAACAAATTCTCCACCTAAGCATCATATAATAAGGATACAATTACTAATCTATCAATCGATAACTATTACGACAAGAATATACCACCAAAATCTCCTAAAATAATGCCCAAATTGCACAGTCAAACCCCCGGTCAACGGCAGGCACGGGTGGTCAAAGACACGTGGGTCAACAGTGGTTGGTCAATGGTTAAACTTACATATGTAAACAATTGAATAAAGCGAGGTTTAGAAATTAGAATACTTACGGAATTAAATCTTAAGGTATAATAAGGATGAACAAGGCTCCTTATCTCTCTAGTCTTTCGCTCCCTCTCTCTCTCTCTCTCTCTCTCTCTCTATCTACATATATATATATATATATATATATATATATATATATATATATATATATATATATATATATATATATATATATATTGATTTATAATTGTGAGTAATAGAATATAAGGTGATGGGTGAATGGGGGCCCATATTGTATCTTGGATGCCCACTAATTTCTTATAAACTTTTGTTTGATTTTAGTAATAATAAATAATAAATAATAATAATAATAATAATAATAAGAAGAAGAAGAAGAAGAAGAAGAAGAAGAAGAAGAAGAAGAAGAAGAAGAAGAAGAAGAAGAAGAAGAAGAAGAAGAAGAAGAAGAACAACAACAACAACAACAACAACAACAACAACAACAACAACAACAACAACAACAACAACAACAACAACAACAACAACAACAACAACAACAACAACAACAACAACAACAACAACAACAACAACAACAACAATAATAATAATAATAATAACACTAATAATAATAACAATAATAGCAATAATAATAATAGCAACGACAATAATAGCAACAATAATAATAATAATAATAGCAACGACAATAATAGCAACGACAATAATAGCAACAATAATAAGAATAGCAACAACAATAATAGCAACGACAATAATAGCAACAATAATAATAATAGTTGTGTGTTTATACAATCATATGAAGCAGTTGCATATTTTATTACTGTTGGAACATTAATTGTTTGAACTGGTTATACTGTTAGATTTATTTGTGGTATGAGTTTTGGAAACCTCGGTCATGAGTTGGCGGGATGGCGGTGTAACACCCCAATTTATTCAGGAGCCTTAGGTTAGATTTTCAAAGTATATAAGAGTGTTACCATCTCAGTTGCCTGAGGTAGTAATTATAGAAGACAAACAGATACAAAGGTTATTTAAATAACTAAGTTTAAATGAATAATAATGCGACAATGGTTTTATAACAATTCCCAACTTAAATAAACTTAAGTAAATAACTTTAATACAAAACAGCGGAATTAAAGCTAGTGATTAGATAATATGTAAATGTGACAATCTATACTTTAAAGACAGTGTGATCTCGCGCCAATCTCATCGCGAGCATCTAAGCCAGCTTCTCAAATCTAACCTGCTATATAGTCTGCTCCCCAATTAACCGAAAATATTAATTGGTTCATTACAGGACGCCATCAAGTAAAGCAGGCATCATTTTATTTTATGACAAGACACGCAAAACACCGTCAAAAAATGGTTGAGTAGGGATAGACAAAACAGTACGAAAACACAATTGATAAACTTAAACTATCTAGAAGTATTATAATCACAGACCGTTAATTAACGACATTACCACACGGACCGGTTAACCGAAATCACAGACCAATTTAATGGCATACATAGAACAACTTAATGGCATACTCAGACCAACTTATTGGCATACTCGGACCAACTTAATGGCATGCACGGACCAACTTAATGGCATACTCTTATATTATTCACGGAGCCCAAAGGCCAATATTTCTTATCTCTTTCCCACATCAATAACAATAGTAATACTAATCACAACAGTATAAATAATAATCATGCGAATTTCCAACTTCCAATAACACAATTATCATTAAACACAAGATTGAGTAGGGGATCCCTACCTTTTCGCAAATCAAGGTAATATCAATCCGATTAATAATACTCCTAACAAATCTGTCACCTAGATAAATAATAATTACACACAATCACTATCTAGACTAATTGTAAGATGATAAGCTAAAATAATAAAACCCGTCTTTAATAGACTTGTTTCTACAAATGAAGAAAAAGACAACATGACAAGTGTTGCCTTCCCATTGGATAACCAAACAAAAAATATAATTAAAACAAAAAGGATGGACCATGTATAAATAAAAGACACACGGTTTGAAACCCATGTATAACAACCACAAAGGCCTCCTCCTTTAATACAAACTAGATTGCATGCCCGGCCGTTGGCCGGGTAATATCAAGAAATAATTTCTGAATATTTTTCTTGATCGAGATTATTGCTTTGAAAACATTTTAATTATAACTAATATATACCTATATTTTGGTCAATGTGTGTGAGAACTGTTACTCTCCAAAGAACACCATAATACTATTGACTCTTCTTTTGGTTAAACCATTTTGCATAATGTTTGGGATTCGATACCTAGGATCGTGATCGTTGCAGATCTCTTACACATATCATTTTGACAAAATTGTAATGACATTATATTCAACATCTTGTAAAATAGATATTGGGTAAATATTAGAGAAATGGTTTTTACTTAAATATAACAATATAATAACAAACTAATATTGAGGAAAGGGATATCTATCGTGGTCATAATACAAAAGGTCTTTTACATATACAAATAAACCTTGTATCCTACTCAAATAGATATTGTGTAGTTCCGCAGCTAGAATTCTCTTACGTTCAAAATTATACTCCCTCTTATTTAGCCTAATGTTTCCCTTTCATTTAGGCTGAATAGAAGGGAATATAACCTATTCTATTATTGCTCATATTCTTGCAGTAGTTTATTTTCAATTTGTGATAAATGTTCTTTCTTATTCTTCAATTATGTATGGATATATTTCATGTTAGGGGTTGTCCGGGTTATACACAGTAGCAATTTCTAAGTAATGACCATGAGACTTAGTGTTAGTACGATTATTAATACTATTGAGTATAGACCATATTCATTTTATGTCTTTAATAGTGTAGACCTTCATGTTTGTCTTCTTTTATGTTATGATCGTAATAATATGCAATTATCATGCTCTCTATTAGTTGTAAAGTCGCCCAGGTAATGTCATATGTAGATGCAAATAAAATTTAAACTTTCACTACGCCAAATATGGCAATCAATAAGGAGCGTATCACAACGGTTTAATGAATTTAATAACGACACTTAGATTACCGTTTTCCAAATCCTAGACCGCTAATAGGAATTACGGTTTCCCTCGAAAACCGTTGTTAATATAATTTGACAACGGCTGATTAACAAACCGTTGTCAAAAGCTTTTAACGGTTTCCAAAAACTCGTTATAGAATCACTGTTATCAACGATTGTTAGAAAACTGTTACTAGTTTAAGATATCGGCATTTCGAAAACCGTTACTAAATTAACACCAGCAACGGTTTTTTTACCCGTTGTTATGTTATTTCTACGGATCTTTTGTAGCCGTTATTATTGTCTATTATGAGATAACGGTGTTTCAATTCAACCGTTGTCAGTATTTGATTAAATTTTTCAATTTGATTACTGCATTCAAAACTGAACTTTAATAAATATTCAAGTTGACCAATAATATTCAATTTGACCAAAATAATTCTATAAATACGTCTTCATAATGTTTTAGGTCAAATTCTAAATTATAATTCAAGTGAGAATTATACTATATCAATTTGAAGAATCGAAGCGGGGAAATGACAGTGAAATATTGAAGGCAAAAGAAGAATGCAAGAAGTTAACCATGGATATCGTAGAACTCAAAAATAATGAGGCATGGCTTAAGTTAATTGTCAAATTTTTTCTTCTAATTGTTATTTACCTAGTTTATTATATATGGTGGTAGTTTGTACTCTTTATGTGTAAACTTATAATAATCCTTTAAATTAATGGAAATAAGTAAGATTTTCTAAGAAACATATTATAATTAGCTGGCATATACCAAATGACGCTTTATTTCTTGGCGGTAAAATCAAACACAATTAAATATAAAATAAAACAATTATACCCAAACCGTTGTTAAGGACGTATACAGTTATAACAGTTCAGGCCGTTGTTATATATATAAAAATGATGCTTTATTTCTTGGCGGGAAAATCAAACAACATGAAAATATTACAGACAACGGTTATTTATGACCCGTTGTAAATAGTACGAATCAATTACGGTTTCAAACAAAATCGTAGTCTGTTTCGAAACAAAATATAACCGTTTTTCTTATACCGTGCTTATTACTTTCCAATAAACAAGGTCTTGCAAGAAGTGTTGTATTATTCACACATATATACTCTGAGCTTCCCCTCCCCTACATAATATTCTCAAACATTGAGTTTCCTCTCTACCACCAGCCTACCCATCGCTGTAGCAGTCATCGTCATCGTCATCATCGCCATTGCCACCGCCAGATCAATCCGGATTCTCCTCTTTAAAGAAGTAATAAACCCTCCTCTCGGTAGATTTGTTTGTTTTTATAAGTATGCATTGTTATTATTTGTTTATTAATTTCTACTTTAGATATGGTCCAAAAGCGCAAAAGAAACGATGGAAATTCGTCAGGCGATGACTCAGGTGATGAGAATAAATTGCAACAAACTTCGGGTCGAATGCGCCACAAAGTTTCCCTAGAAGCAATAAATTCAAAGATACCTAATCCTTTACAATGGGATAAAGATACGGGGCTGCCATATGGTGAGTATGCCGGGTATTTTGCGAGTTGGATTGGTTGTTGTGTAAGACAATATGTGCCTCTCGGTACGCCGTGTATCTGTGAACTGAGTCAAATACGGAACACCATGCTAATAAACAGAATAAGTACCTAAAAACAAAGACAGGGGAAGCCCTCAGTCCTTGGAAGTTAAAGATGGCTGAGAACCACTTGTTCAATAAGGAAACCGGGGAGATGAACAAGAACGCACCAACAAAGAAGTATCCGTATGTCAGTCAAGACCATTGGGATAGCTATATCGCTTATAGGCAGTCTGACAAGTTTAAGGTAACTTAATAATAATAAGTAAAGAAGTATACTTAGTTTAGTGTTTGGTCATGCTTACGTTTCTTGATACAATTTATTTGATGAAGGCTATGAATGAGAGGAACAAGGCGAACATTTCAAAGAAAAAGACCGTCTTTTATGGCTCCCGAGGTGGTTATAGATTGATTAAGAAGAAACTTGTAAGTACTACATAATTCTTATAGTATTAGACTATTAGGTGTTTTAGTCGGATGTTATATATATTCATCGTAATCATACATATTTTGAGAGGATATCAATGTGATGAATGAATTGTAGGCAAAGCTTGGAAAATTCAGTCGTCACGACGCTTGGGTAGAAGGTCACACTCCTAAGAATGGAAAGACAGAAAATGAATATGATAAGGACATCAAAGAGAAAATTGTAAGTTTGAATAAATATGTCACTCCTACCCCTGGTAATCGGAGTTATATAATTGTGTGTTGCTTAATGGTTTTATGTGTATGTAGAGGATCTGTGAGAAGGAGGTAGAGGAAGGAAAATGGAAGCCTAAAGGACATGATGACATTCTTGCTAGGGCAATCGGCAAAGCAGAGCATCCAGGTCATGTGAGACGGGTATCGACGCATGTTGGGATCATTAAGTATTTTGGGAAAACTACTCGAAGTGTTGATGATTTCAAGAAGGTAATATATAAATATTGTATTTGAACCAACGTAATTTATAACTATATATGCTGACATTAATCCTACTACACAGCAACATAAAATAGCCAGGTTGATGATGAGAATATTGGAAACTGGGGAAAAGCCATCATAATAAGAGTTGTATATGGTTCAAGAGCTCATAAAGGAAGCAGATGAGGAGGAGAAGGAGGAGGAGGAGGAGAAGGAGGAGGAAAAGGAGAAGGAGGAGGATGATGAGGAAGAAAAAGAGGTAATAATATTTATGTCTTATATATATACAATGTGATATGATTTGGAAAATCAGTACGTGTTATATGGACAATTGTTAATGTACAAAAGGAAGCCAATGAGGACATGGCAAGGGAGAAAGAAATGGCAAAGGAGACTCAGGTGGGAGCCGAGGATCGATATCAGGCAGTTGAAGAGGAAGAGAAAGCCAGTAAGGCCGTGACACAGGAAGAGATGAGGTAGTTGATGATCAGACGTTTTTCTCTACACCAAAAAAGGTAATACCTGCTAGTTTATAATTATTCATCTGAGTACACGTTTTTTACTTATGAAATTTATTAAAGGTAGTGAATGTATGTGTAATAATTGATTAAAGCTGTCGTGAAGGGCGATTGCAAGGTGCCTTGTTGTCTGTTCTATTTACAGGGGAAACAGAAAGTTGTTGTTACCAGGGGATACGTTTTCGCTTACGATCGACTTCAACAAGTTAAGGTTCATGGTATAGCCCTTCGTCACAATTGCAGTAAAGTGGAAGTGTCCCAATTATATAAAGACGAGTATGAGGAAGTACAAGTACCATTTCCTACTTAGGAGGTCACGTATTTGAAAGAAACTCTGAGCTCTTATGTGCAGTGGCCTAACAACCTCATCAATGTTGTCATCCCCGAGATACCTATACGCAGACGTTAATTATTACTTGTTCTTTAAATATATTAGGGTACGAATATTAACACATCGTAAGTACTTTAATCTTTATATTTGCAGAATTTAAGCAAAACTATGGCAGCAGCTAAAGCAATTACTACTACGTCAACGGAAGTTGTTGCAGTCAAGGCTGCTTATGATTCTTATTATGAATCGTGTAACTTTAAGAAAAAAAATGAAAACTGCTTCGCTGATGGCTTCGCACAACCTGGCTGTAAAGAAGTCACCTAGAGGGGATGTAGTCATGATTACCATTGAACAGGAAATTATGGGTGCAGCTGAAGTAGCCGTACTGGACCCGAAGCAACTGATGGAATTCATCGACCTTGACAATTTAGATGCTGTTCGGTCACATTTTGATTTGGATGAGTAAGTTTTATTAATAAAACTATTTAGTCATTTTCATTTACGAATAATGATGTTTGTTTAAATTATCAATTACAATAACATTCTTTGTTCCATGTGGCCTAATAGGTATCTGAATAATCAGATCGCTGAGAATATGGTCCCATTTCACGCCTACGGATTCTTGAGTCCTAAGGCGTTCTCTGTGCACATAATTTCATACGAAGAACAAATCAATAGTATTGCTCGTCGGTTAATGTCGTCCAAAAACCTATGGCTTGTCCCCTACAATGAGAATATATATGTATAGTACGTGATTATTGTAATTAATCACGGTTCTATAAATTTATTACTAACATGCTTAAATGCGTGTAAATGAACTAACAGTTCAATGTCCCAAATTGAATAGGAAGCATTGGGTGCTACTGACAATCTAAGTGGAAACAAAAACGATTATCTTGGATTGACTCTCGCGAAGGCAAACCCTCTGACAGTTGTGTAAGGATGATAACTGAGTAAGTTTACAACCTTCAATAATGTCATTTGTTATTGTATGACTTGAGACATATATATATGCAAATAATAATGGCATGTGTGTATATTTATGATTTAGTGTTTTTGAAGCAAAAAAAAGATTATGTCCACTTGGAAAATATGAAAGCGACGTTGTTCCCAATTTTATCACGCCATTAGTAAGTGTATTCTTAATAATTACTCGTATCATTTAATTAATGTTTATACGAGAGGTTGATTATCTAATTCAGCTGATTTGTGTGTGATTTATATAATAGTCTCCTAAAGCACGAGACGACAAACAATGCGGTTTTTACGTTTGCCAGTCCATGTGGGAGGTTATCCACAGAAAACTATCTACCATTCCGATACGGGTTAGTGTGATTTAAAAACTATTTCAGACGTAAATTGAGTTCAATTCTGTATACTTCCACCATGTATTACATCTATTTTGATTATGTATATTTTGAATTGTAGTTTCCACAAATACTCAATAAAGCCCCATAATATTCGCCAGAGGACATCAACCAGATGAGAAATATGTGGGCCAGATATGTTGTTTCATTAGCAATATCTCAATAGTTTTCTCATGCTTTATGTACGAGTGTGTATATATAGATTCATTGTGTATTGGTTTCTTTTGTTTTCTCAATAGCAGTTGTGTTTTGGCTGTTGATCATCCTGTTTGTATTTTTAAATTGGAATTAATTGATTACGGGGTGTAATATTTTGTTACAGGATTGAATTTTTGCACCTTTGCACAATTTCTTTGGAATGCTATTTTTCAAATTTGTAAAAATAGCATTTAAAGAAATTTGCTACAAACTATTCTTTGAAAAAATAGCATTTCAAAGAAATGCTAGAACATGCTAAAATCATTTTTTAAAAAAAAAAATTAAAAACGATAACGGTTAAAAACATCTCATTGCAAACAATTATTTGACAACGGTTTTATTTAGATAAATAACCGTTGACATATTTTCCTCCCATTCAAACCGCCAAAAAATATCAGATAACGAACGATAACCGTTGCCGAGTTCAAAAATTTTACAACGGTTTATTTAAGCAGGACTGTTGACAAAATTTCATCAATATGAATAGATAACGGTTACATACCGTTGTCAACAGATGAATATTACAATGGTTTTGCACGCAATAAAGCCATTGTTAAATTTCGACATTCAATTAAATAAGATAACGAAATGAACCGTTATTATATATAATATTTAACAACGGTTTTGGAACGATAAGAGGTTGTCAATAGTAAACTACGACAACGGATTTGATACCGTTCTGAAGATTTAAGAATGGTTCTTGATGTTATATAACGGTCGCTTGTTATTTGTACAACCGTTGTATATATTTAACAACCGTTGTTGCAATAACGGTCCCGTGTTTCTATTTAAAAACTGTAATTTACATTATTTGACCGTTATTGGATGTCTTATTTGGCGTAGTGTTTTAGAAGCAATATTTTTACCCCTTATTTTTATTTAGAGGGTGTAGGTTTATCTTGATGCGAGGGCATTTAGAAGACAAATTCATCATGGTCAATCCCTTATTATAAAAAAAGCTTTCTTGTAAGGAATACTAACTTTGACGGTAGTTAGTTCTTTAAATAAGGAAACAAAAAAAAGGGGTTTTCTACATGATACACTTATATTTTTTTTGAACGTAATTACTAAATCTCGCGCATTTTGCCTTTATTATCCCATTCCTACCCTTCATCTTATAAAAAAAACGAATAATAATAATTCTCCCTCTTCTCTTTATATCCGAACCTAAATACTCCATAATTTGTTAATGATTGATGGTAAAAATGCCATCAAAAATGGTGATGAAGTTTTGATTCATTAATGATTTAGATGGCTTGGAATTCTTGATAACGAATTTGGAGTATTGCGTTGTTAAAGTTATCTGATTTGACTGGCAATTCCGATGACCACATTTACCAATTCCCCAGCCGTCCTCCACTATCCTTGACCACTATTCCCCCACCCTGACAACCACCTTACGTCGTCGACCGAACAGTCGCGCACCGTCGACCCAAACTGAACAAATCCAAACCACTCACCGACCCAATTCCTTTCCCCCTTCTCCCTTCCTCAACACCCACGAACGGCCGTCGAACTTCCGTCACCGACGTCCCCATCCCCTCTCTCCGTTGTCGGTCAGTTTCCAGGCGGGGCAGCCGTCGAACTTCCGTCACCGTACTTTTTTGGAATTTTTATTTTTTGGATTTTTGATTGTCTCTCTTGGTTTGGGTTGAAAAATGAGAGGAGTATATTCAGAATAATATGAGAAAATGTGCGGTATTTAGCACGTCCCTTTTTGAATTCTATGTGATATCCTTGCTTTCAAAAAGATCAGTGGTACACTGGTACCCCTAAATTTAATTAAAACATCTTAAAATACCCAAATGCTCAAATGCGCCTCATTTAAATGTTTAGTTTATGCATTTTTATTGATTTTTTGCAAATAATTTGTCATGTCATTAACATAAATAGCATTTACTCAATCATAAACATATTTTCTTTACAAAATTTAACTGTTTAAAAACTTGATTTTTAATTGTTTGGATATTTTAAGAACAATTTTACTAAGTTTAAGGATATCACTGATGTTTTGAAAAATCTAGGGACCACATAAAATTCGAAAAAACACAGAAATATCACGTAGAAAAACCCTAAAATTTACTTCAGTACTACAATATCAAGATCTAATAACTAAAGCACGTTGTTTCTAAATCTACCCTCATATGTTAATGATTCCACGGCAACCCAAGTTACCTTTTGTTAGCCAAACTTCGTCCTCGTAATATTACACATTGTACTTTTTATCTTAAGTTATTATAATTACGATTAAATATTAATCTAGATAATTCGTATCTTATTAAAAATTCTCATGCTATAATCTAAAATTTTATCCTATAAATTATATGTTTTTTCTATTTCAAGTGTTTTGTTTAGGTTAAACTCTTTAATAGCTTGAGTTTTGTTCTATAGGACCCTAAGAAAGTTTTAGAATTCGTGAAGTAGAGCATTGTCATCCTATCATACAGCCTCAAGTGAACTTAATGGTTTGAATCTAAGTACTTTTAATGGTTTGAATCTAAGTAGTGTAACATCCAGGACTTTTAGGAACGTTGTTGACCGATCTTGTCGACCAAACAGACCTTAGGGAGGAATGGGTGAGGGATAGACTGTAATAGGGGACGTATAGGTTAGTTACTCGACCTAGCTCAGACCACTCGGCCGAGTATCACCATTACTCGACCGAGTGGAGTCTACTCGGCCGAGTATTCCTATACTCGACCGAGTATGGCCGCTGTCGACACGTTATTATAAATGTGAGTTCGCGAGATTCATTTCTATTTTCTCATTTCCTCGACAGTTTCTCTTTCTCTAACCCTAGACCATCTCCCTCCTCTATCACTCCATAGCTTCCTACCTTAATGAAATTAGCCTAAACCTCTACCATGGGGATATCGGGATTCGCGGAGCAAGGATGAGGTGGGTGGTGGTTGTCTACGTCGTCACCAATGTGTAAGGTTAGGTAAGTTTCTGCCCTGTGTCCTTTTGAATGATTTTCTGTGTATAGTCGTGTAATAGGATACGGTTATCATTGTTAGGATGCTTATTGGAGTCGTGCGTGGCTGTAAATGGAAATCTCCCATGCTTTGCGATGAGGTAGGGTTTCCCTACTCAGTCTACTGTTAATTAATTTGAGATTGTGATTGTATTGTAATTTGTGATTATCTGCTGATCATCGGAGTATGGTTGTTGGGGTGATGATGTCGTTGTGGTGTGACAGCTGTGAGGCTGTGGGTGTGATTGTGGTGGAGTCACTTGCGGGAGTGGCTTCACACCCTAGTTCGCCCTCCGTGGAACCCGTCACGGGAGGGGATGTGCACATTAAGGGACAGGGAATGTTAGTCGCTCGATGATGAGCTGGACTAGGTGGGAATGGACTGCGGTCACCCACTGGCGGCGAGGGCTACCTGTTGCGATGGGTAATGGGGGGCTACACCCTTCGCGGTGTAGTCGGTTATGGTACGATGTGGTAAGGTTGAGATAGGGGATGATCCGTTGTTTACTTTATTGTCATGTCTTATATTTGATTAGTCAGTACTGACCCCGTGTTGTTTTGCGGTATCTGCGGTGATCCATTCGGGGATGGTGAGCAGTTGGTTTAGCAGGTATTGTTGATTACTGCTGCTGGGATTGGAGGGATCGAGTCATCACGCCACTGGTCTAATGATGTAGAATCACAAGTGTTGTAATGGAACCTTATTTTTAGAGACTTTGATTAGAAAGACATTGTGATAAATATTCTAATACTATATTATTGTTCTTGTATTGTCTAATTTGATCTACTTCCTCGGGAAACCGAGATGGTGACACCGTCATACACTAGAATGGTCCTTGGTAAGGCGTTCCGGTGTGCGGGGGTGTTACAAAGTGGTATCAGAGCCGACGATTTTGGAACCTGAACTAACAAAATTAATGAACATAGAGTGTCAATTAAAATGAACCTGGTGTATGTACGTTGGGAGCCCCAGCTGATGCTAGATTTTGGGTGAGTAGGCGCCCTCATTTCAAAATCATGGCCCCATCGGACTTAAGCCAGACACGGAAAAAAAAAGGGGTAGCTAGTGTGGGTCGTTGATTGCTTGGTAATGTATGTTGTGTGCATCTATTATGTGTGTATCTATTATTAGAGTGGTATGTGTTGGGTATATGTGTGGGAAAGTGGAAGTGAATATGGAACTATTGCAATGTGCGATCAGTGACAAATTAATCATATGACTTTACGATAAATGTGTTGTGTACTGAATTACTACGTTGGAAATGTGATTTTGGTGTGTTTCTGGTGTTGAGCGGAATTAAAGATGATGTGACATAAGAATTTAACCTTGCAAGTACTGTAGTTAGTTACGAGTATGCTATAAGGATAGAATTAGATAATTTGTGGTAAAGGGAGGAATAAAGATAGGAATGATGGTTGTTCCGATGATAGGGTTATGTGATATGTGTTTATGTGGTAGAAATAAGCGTTAATAGTGACGAATGCGGATATCCGGAACTCGAACGATATTGTTTAATCTTGCGGGAATAATGAAAAGTTACTACTCCTATTCGTTTTTAAAACTCGACCGAGTAGATCATACTCGGCCGAGTACCAAGTCCCAACACCGAGTGTCCGTAATGTGGAAATAATAATCGCTTCTGGTCTTCAAAACTCGATCGAGTAAGAAAGGTACTCGACCGAGCAATGTCCACTCGGCCGAGTATCCTAAACACTCGACCGAGTAGTGAACACTCGGCCGAGTATTCCCAACACTCGACCGAGTATTCTTTGCTGTGAGCCATTTGCGGGTTATACAAAAACCCTAATTTCGTGCTTTTCTTTCTTATTTCCGCCTCCCCTCTTCATCTTTCCTTCTCTCTAAAACTCCATACTCATCCTTTCTCAAGCTCTTGGGTAAAATCTTGGTGTCACACTTGTTCTTATTTGCCCTAAATCAGTTTAAGGTAAGATTTAAACTCAAATTCCTTAATTGTTTTCAAAGACATTGTGTATTAGCATGCTATATTTCAATTTCTTGTTAAAAACAATCGAAATTCTGTCTTAAACTTATTGATTTTCGAATTCGACTACCTATAGACCTTGTGTACATTTTGGTTGATTATTTTATGAGGTAAAATCCAATTTCTGAATTCTAGGGTTAGCAAAAACAAAATTCCCCTTGTTGTTGATGAGTATCCTTTGATTTGAGGTAATTTGAAACTTGGAACCATATGAATTGTAAGGTAGTTGGTGATTTTCTGATAGTTATCTTAAAAACCTCATTCTAAAATCGAGATACAAGTAAAACAGACCGTCTTTTGTGCTAAGAACTTTCAAGTGTCAATCCTTTGTTAAAAAAAAATGATTTTCTTGCAGTATGGTGAAAACTAGAGGTTTACCCAACAAGAGACCTCGCGCGAATGTCCAACTCGAGGCTGGGCAATGTAGTAGTGGACCGGTTGTACCGCCGGTGGAGGCACATCCATCGGTAATTTTTGCTAACTTCGATCATCGTAAGGCTTTCGTGGCTCTTATGCGCCGTCCTTTTCGCCCCACCCGTTGTGTCAACCCTAGTATCCTTGAGACTTTGGGGATTAAGGAGGACATAGTTCACATTTTCAAGATTTTGGGCATGGAGGGGTTGTATCACTTGAGAAAGAAATCCTACCCCCACTTGACCTTAGTGTTTTTGAGCTCTTTTGTTTATGATAGGAAGGGCAAGACCGTCTCTTTTCGTCTCATGAATGAGGATCATGAGCTTACCCTTGACGAGTTGGCTGACCATTTGGGTTTAGAGGCCGAGGAGGATGACTACCTTAGTGACGTGGCCAAGAACAGTGGCGCACCTCAGTACCTTCCGTATTTGACTGGCAGACCCGCCCCTAGCGTCAGTGCCATGTTGATCAATGACATTCAGTACGTGTCCCTTCGTATGTTTCTAAGGATGATGACCTGTTTGCTGTACTCGAGAGAGGACGTGAGCAAGCTCAATTCTCACGAAGTCATGCTTCTTATGTCTTACCTTAACCTCCACCGCCGGAAACCGTTTTACTACAGTTCTCCTGGTATAGTGTGCTCTAGTCTGGAGCGCATGGCACAGTCTGAGACCCGATTCATTGCTTGCGGGGCCATAGTGACCCGCCTAGCTCAGCGACTGACCGACTTTGAGGCCCCACCTCCTGAGGGGAATGAGTATGTTGAGGTTGTAGCCACCATGGACGCCCAGTACTGGCGTCAGAACCGATGGTTGAGGAAGATGGATGATGGGTCGTATGCTTGGGGAGTGAGAGGAACTATATGGATGGTGCTTCCGGACCCAGCTCATCTCCCTGTTGTTGATCATTTGGCCGAGTGGGAGCCTTGTGGCATTCCTAGACCTGAGCCCCAGTCTTACCTGATTGACCCACGGATTCTCCTGGACTTACCTGAGCCTGTCACCGTACATGAGGGACAGCAGCAGGCACCTCCCCCACCTAGGGAGCGTCGTGGAGTTAGGCAGCCTAGGGTAGACCCGGTTGTGTCTGAGCCCTCTTACTCTGCCCCCGACTCCTACCCTTACCATCCTTATCAGTACTCGCCGTACCCTACGGTGCATGACCCTAGGATGCAGCCTCATGAGCTGGCTGAGCGGATCTCTTCTACTTTGGTGCTCCGCAACCTACATGAGATGACCCTTAATCAGGGCATCGGGACTCAGTTGGCACAGCCTGTCTGGTGGAGAGGACCGGGAGTGGATACGGGAGTGTTCCACAGCTATGGGGTGGACCCGAGTTTTTGGAGACCTCCGAGGAGAGGCGGGTTTGGCTACCTCGCGGGACCGTGGGAGCCAACTCCGGCGATCGATTAGGGGGGACTACTCGGCAAAGCGCAGGCTTCCCAGGAGTAGGGAGTTCAGGTGCAGGTACCTCGGGCGCAGGTGGAGATGATGGCATGGAGGAGGGTCCTCGTTAGTGATCGTATGTTGTTAGATTACTTACTTTGAGTTCTTTGATGTCGGATTTATTTGGTTTTGATGGATTTACTTTGTTGGTTGCAGTATTATTTCTTCTTTGGATGTTATTACCGGTATTTGGTATCTTTTGTTGGATGACTGTATTTGGCCATAAGGCCGTTACTTGGTTATCGTATGGTGAAGTGTTGAATGTCCCTTAATGTAGGAATTAGTTATATTTTAAACTATTGTTAAGAATTGATGCAGGTCGTTAGTGACAGCTAGGTGATATCGGCAAAACGCTCTCTGGCGGATATAACTCGACCGAGTATAGGTTACTACTCGACCGAGTAGAGCTTACTCGGCCGATTATTCCCATACTCGACCGAGTATAACTTACTCGACCGAGTATCCTTTCATACTCGGCCGATTGTTGCGGGTTCAGATGTATTATGGAAATTCGTTATGAGAATTTCATAGTTACGTGATAATTGTATGACAAAGCTTGTTAGCTCCTTGTTTTACTATGTTACACTAGATGACGTCCCACGGATGGATCATTATGATATCATGGATTTGTGATTGTTGATATCGGCTATAAATCTATGAATGTTTTGTTGTGTAACACAGGTTAGTTATTTAGGGGTGGAATACCCTAGACATTAAAGTATCTGAAGGTAACACTTTACTCATATCACGTGGTCACTGTAAGAAGTTTTATACGTATGTATATGTTTGGTTACAATGATAACTGTTTCAATGAAGTTACGTATAAACCTGTTCTTTTTCAATTATTCTATATGTTAATTGTCGCTATAAGAATATATATGTTGGTTGCTGAGGTATTTGGTCTTTATGAGTCACAAGAGTGTAATGTCGTAGAACAAGTTGGGCTACAAGAGTTTATGAGTAATGTCGCCGTCATGTAGTACGTTTTAGCATGGGGTTTAGGGAAGTGATTAGTGGTGAACTTCGGGGACGAAGTTCCTTTTAAGAGGGGAAGAGTAATGTCGCGAAACCAAGTATTTAATTTTATGAAATATGTATTTTATTTATGTGTAAGTATTTAATTTTATGAAATATTGGGAATCATATGCATGTTAGGTGGTGTGTCCACATTAGGAATTACTGGACTACAATTATGTTTTCTTTAAGCCGCATCTAGGTTGTATTCAATTAATATGAAAATTATATGGCGCACGGGTGGCAAGTAATATGAAGATTCGATTCAATTGATGATAATTAGTATACGTGTTCGGAATGTAGTGATTGTGTACTTATGTACTTTATAATGGTGTATCGCTTTGCATTTGTATATTTAATAGAAGCGTACGGAACGTGGTAGTTTACATTTGTGTATGGTTTTCTTACAATGTGTAAAGTGTTGCAATTGCATACTTGTGTAAGTATATGGTTGAATGCTGTTTTGAGAATGGGTTTGCATACGTGTTTTAGGGTCAATAGTGGTGGTGCCATGTTTGGCAAAATAAGGCATAGGAATTTCACTAATCTCCGTATGTTTATGTGTAAGTTAGCGAGTAGCATTGTTTGGAAAGGTAGCGGTGATAAGTGATTGTTGTTGAGTAAGATGGCTGATGGTAATGTATGGATAGTGTGAACTTGTGTACCTTTGTGAAGGTGGTTAAGGCATGGTACGTAATCTTGCGGGGAGTGTTGTACAGGCTGAACTTCAGGGACGAAGTTCTTTTAAGGGGGGAAGATTGTAACATCCAGGACTTTTAGGAACGTTGTTGACAAATCTTGTCGACCAAACAGACCTTAGGGAGGAATGGGTGAGGGATAGACTGTAATAGGGGACGTATAGGTTAGTTACTCGACCTAGCTGAGACCACTCGGCCGAGTATCACCAGTACTCAACCGAGTGGAGTATACTCGGCCGAGTATTCCTATACTCGACCGAGTATGGCCGCTGTCGACACGTTATTATAAAAGCGAGTTCGCGAGATTCATTTCTATTTTCTCATTTCCTCGACAGTTTCTCTTTCTCTAACCCTAGACCATCTCCCTCCTCTATCACTCCATAGCTTCCTACCTTAATGAAATTAGCCTAAACCTCTACCATGGGGATATCGGGATTCGCGGAGCAAGGACGAGGTGGGTGGTGGTTGTCTACGTCGTCACCAATGTGTAAGGTTAGGTAAGTTTCTACCCTGTGTCCTTTTGAATGATTTTTTGTGTATAGTCGTGTAATAGGATACGGTTATCATTGTTAGGATGCTTATTGGAGTCGTGCGTGGCTGTAAATGGAAATCTCACATGCTTTGCGATGAGGTAGGGTTTCCCTACTCAGTCTACTGTTAATTAATTTGAGATTGTGATTGTATTGTAATTTGTGATTATCTGCTGATCATCGGAGTATGGTTGTTTGGGTGATGATGTCGTTGTGGTGTGACAGCTGTGAGGCTGTGGGTGTGATTGTGGTGGAGTCACTTGCGGGAGTGGCTTCACACCCTAGTTCGCCCTCCGTGGAACCCGTCACGGGAGGGGATGTGCACATTAAGGGACAGGGAATGTTAGTCGCTCGATGATGAGCTGGACTAGGTGGGAATGGACTGCGGTCACCCACTGGCGGCGAGGGTTACCTGTTGCGATGGGTAATCTGGCAGGGCTACACCCTTCGCGGTGTAGTCGGTTATGGTACGATGTGGTAAGGTTGAGATAGGGGATGATCAGTTGTTTACTTTATTGTCATGTCTTATATTTGATTAGTCAGTACTGACCCCGTGTTGTTTTGCGGTATCTGCGGTGATCCATTCGGGGATGGTGAGCAGTTGGTTTAGCAGGTATTGTTGATTACTGCTGCTGGGATTGGAGGGATCGAGTCATCACGCCACTGGTCTAATGATGTAGAATCACAAGTGTTGTAATGGAACCTTATTTTTAGAGACTTTGATTAGAAAGACATTGTGATAAATATTCTAATACTATATTATTGTTCTTGTATTGTCTAATTTGATCTACTTCCTCGGGAAACCGAGATGGTGACACCGTCATACACTAGAATGGTCCTTGGTAAGGCGTTCCGGTGTGCGGGGGTGTTACAAGTAGGGTCGAGTCCAAACTCAAAAATAAGGAAATTAATATAGTCGAGTCTATACATGTCCCAACAATTTGAAATCGAAGCCTTATTCGCGCGATTTACTCGCTATTTGTTTATTCCACAAATTTATTTGATACGTTGGTAAAACTGGTCTTCCACAATATATTATACCGACATGCTTCTTTTATTACAACTATATATATGTTGATCTTCGTATTCACCCTTAAAACCTTCCATCCATCTTGTAATTTGATTGCTAATAATTAATAATTTCTAAAAGTTTTATACAACAGGAACGGTATAATAACACAAAAATAGTAATTATTATATACGTCAATGTTGATCGTTGCCTATGATAAAGATATTGTTACTACTTAATCTTCGGTGTACTTATTTGCTTTCCATATTGTAATATTGTAATCTTTCTCTTTAGGTAATCGTATATAGCTTGCTTGTTAGCCAAGGTGTTCCACGGCTGCTAGGTTAGGTTTAGTTCCATCTCATAGCTCTTGTATATATATCGTTGTATCTCGTTCATTATAATTATGCAATATACAGTTAATATTCCAAAGCCTTTCTATTCTTTACATGGTATCGAGCTTTTCGATCTCCCACATATAATCTCCCTGTTTTTTTCTTCCCGTCATCCATGGCACCCACAGACCAGCTTATCCCCAACACGGCTGATCCCACCACCCCCTTCGTGCTTGTCAATCTTGCCACTACTACAGATACAGCCTATAACAACGGGTAAAAACCGTTGTAAAATAAAAAAGCGGACGTTGTTAAAGCGGCCGTTGTAGAAGGTATTTACAACGGTTTGCTTATTTAGTGAAACCGTTGTCTAAAGTATTCACCACGGTTAAAAGCCGTTGTTTTTGGGTGTTCTCCGTTGTGGAAAGTGTTTCAAAATTTTGGAGGGAATAATATAACAACGGTTGTCGTATGTATAACCGTTGTTGTAACTTTCCCTCCAAAATTATGAAGTCTTTTGACAACGGGTTTATGTTACATACCCGTTGTTGAAATTGTTAGTAACAACGGTTCTTTGTTTAATACCCGTTGTTGTAATTTTACCTCCAAAATTGTGAATACTTTTAACAACGGTTCTTTGATTAAAACTTGTTGTTGAATATTATCTTGCGGGTATTTGTAAATGTCATTCACAACGGTGTTAGTTTTATTAACCGTTGTGAAAGGTATTCACAACGGTTTTTTTTTAGTAACCGTTTTTATTACGTACACCTAATGTTCTGAAAAATTAAATTTGTTTCATGCCATTCAAAAACCTGCATATATCAGAAAGACACCATATACCAAACACCAAAGATAAATCATAGCTGGGTTCATCAGAACTCAATAGATTCAATTCAACCACATACAACAGCAGCATCATATATATATATATATATATATATATATATATATAATTACAAGGAGTTGAATTTACATGAACTAATTAATCATTCCCTAACTTCAACAAAAAAATTTCTATCTATATATATTCTAAGACGTAGTTGCCCCACATGTCTCTTACCTCGTCTATATCTATACTTGAGTATTGCTCAATCTGTTGTGGATTGGTTGATTACATACTGCGGAAAAAACAAAGAGAATACATTATGGTATATATAGCAGCAAGCAAGACAACATTAGCAACATCATGGTATATATAGCAGCAATTGCAAGACAACATTAGCTCTAATTTAAAAAAAGTAATAAACACATGTTTAAATTATTACTAACCCTTTCTGGAATAACGAGATATCTTCGCCTAATAATCTCCAACATGAACCGACAAGCGTAGTATCCACATTGTATGCTATCTGGCTGGCGAGGGGCCTATTATTACATAAAAAAAACAGACGAGAGAAGGCTCACATCAGAATCTTGAACTTTAGGTATTGTATTAGTATTAAACACAGATTTTGCACTTAATGTTATTGTATTTGAGCACGTACCCCTGTTATCGTAAAAAAATCGGGGCCAACATCGAATCGTTCGTGGGTTGATCCTCCTCGTTTGCTCTTTTCTTCTTAAAGGCCCTTTTTTTTAAAAAATAAAAAAGGAGGCAGAAACTAATTTTTTTAGGGGCAAAAATATGAACGAGCTTTTTTCTATAAATAAAAATTGAAAATGTTATTATAAATAAATCAGTATTATAAACTTACATTTTAATCAAGTGCTTAAAAGTCTCGCTTGGTTGATGATGTAAAGAGTCCAACCAGAAAACTTTTTTCTTTGTCGGCATGATGGCTGCTAGCACCCAATGAGTCCTACATCAAGAGACATCATCATTATTAACAAGTACATATATTAGTTATGAAAATGCAATTGTAGGGGGAAACGTAATATTAATTTGTTTATTACCCTTTTTCATTATAAACGCCAAAAATCAGCTTCTTGGTTGTCGCCAATTCTTTGAGCAATATAATCTACCGTTGTTCGAACGAGAAATCTGCAATAAATAAAGATAAAACATAGGGGCACATGAATCCGTATTGATCAGATGGAATATTCTTCTCGGGGATCACTCTGGTTTGCAATATCCTACATTATTACGGTATTAATTCCGGTATTTAAAACACTATCTACCTAGTAGTCAGAATATTAGACTATGAAATTATTTATTAAGAAACTTACTTCATCCAAACAAATATGTGTGCTATATCAATCTGGTCTAGTCCAGCCCTGTAACACCCCCTCATCCCAAGGTACCTTACCAAGGACTACCCTAGCATGAAAGGCTGTTACCATCTCGGTTTCCCGAGGTTAGTATATCAAAGTTACAATTTCCAAACAACATTTATCAAAGTATATATGTTAAAGATTACATTATCTCAGACCAACTCAAAATAAACGTACAAGGTCTCAATACAAATGAAATCCAAGACATCTAAACTCATAACAACGGAAGCTAGACTTGACGTGGTGACTCCCCATGACTGTCCCATAGCTAAACATCTGCATTACCTGTCACAATCTGCTCACCATCCCCGAATGGATCACCGCAGGTTTTACAAAACAACAACACGGGGTCAGTACTACTCAATCAATATAAGACAACAACAATACAACCTGACCGGTGATCATCGATCTCACACGAAGAACCGACTACACACCGAAGTGTGTAGCCCTGCCAGATTACCCATCGCAACAGGTAATCCTCGCCGCCAGTGGGTGACCGCAGCCCATCCCCACCTAGTCCAGCTCATCAACGAGCGACTAACAATCCCTGTCCCTTAATGTGCACATCCCCTCCCGTGGCGGGTTCCACGGAGGGCGAACTAGGGTGTGAAGCCACTCCCGCAAGTGACTCCACCACAATCACAATCACATGACATCACAGCCATCTCAATCCGCTCATACCAACATCGTCACAACAATCCCCATACTCCGATGATCAGCAAATAACAACAATTACAACAAGCACAATCTCAAATCAATTGTGAAAGAACCGAGTAGGGAAACCCTACCTTAGCAATCAACAAGTGGGAAAGGACTTGAACACTCGAAAGGCTCCTCTACGAAGTCTTCTCCTATAACATAATCATATCACACAATTACACATTGCACAATCCCCATATTTCCCCAATTCCGTAAACACACAGTAACCCCAACGAATACAAACAACATAGAATAACACTTACCAACAGTAGGATGAGGAAATGTACGTAAGGACTCCGAAGGTTTCGCAATCAACAAAGCAAAGGGGTGATTAAGGAGTAATTAGGGAGAGATTAGGGTTACGTAAGAATGATGAAGTAGAAATGATATTTTGAAAACTGACGCGGATATAAAATAAATCTTAAACGCTCCCTAATCAAACCGTCGAAATAACACTTCGCCAAACCGGACACTCGGTCGAGTAAGTGTATACTCGGCCGAGTGTCCCATACTCGGCCGAGTGTTCACTTTACTCGGCCGAGTGTTCCTCTGCGAACCAAAACAATACACAACCTCAAAGACTACTCGGCCGAGTAGGTTCTACTCGGTCGAGTAGTCACCAAGGAAAATCCGTAGTGTTACAATCTTCCCCCCTTAAAAGAACTTCGTCCCGAAGTTCACACTCTACTATAAAATAAAGCACAACACTACGCCACAAGGCTACACCAACCACATATAACAACACCAAGGAACTATACAAGTCACCACAAAAATCATTATCCCGAGTCAAAGCAAAACAACAAACAAAACAAAACACGACCGCAAAGTTCCAACCCAACCTATAAAACATGGACACTTAACACCAACTCCACAAACTACTCTTCCTTCCACAACATAGCTCACGATATCGTCTCAACTATAGCATAGGCTCTCAATACTGACTCCATAACATTACTTCCATAACACTCAATAGCACTCAATCCACAAAAGAAGATCAATCATCAAAACGGAATGTTACATTCTATCATCCTTAAAACGAACTTCGTCCTCGAAGTTTACTCAAACACATAAACATCATCTTCCAACTGTCAAAACTATTAGACTCATAATCATTATCATTCAATCTGTCAACACCGTTGAAATATTCTCTCATTGCTAAACATCGAACTACAACAAGCACGGTCATGACCTTTAATAAAATCAACACAAATATCCGTCCTTTATACTACACCAACACTCTACTTCCAATTATACTACCATATGCACAACCATCAAAATCTCTTTTATCGCATCCTACTCCTCTTAAGATAAATGTTACGTCCTCGTAACTCACTAATACTAGATCCTTCGTTATACCTCTCATTATCTTCATCACCACCACATGTCAAAGATAACCACTTATAATCGAAGTCGCCATGCATATATCTTAGGCTCTCTTACTTAAACAACTCTCATCCTTCAATTCACTCGTCACACCCCTAACCTATACCTCAAAATCCTTAACTTAACCCAAAACTTCAACTCTTCCACATTACCGCAACATGACATATATCTTTATATAAACTATATAAAACTCATATCACCAAAAGCATAATTCACACTCCACACTTATTACGTACACTCACACTAGATCCTCAAGTTCTTTTCTTTCATTACCGCAAAACTCATACATAATCGAACATGACACTAATTCCCAATATCCTGCACTCACTATCTCAACAAAAGATTATGAACCACTTGTCGCTTTCAGATCATTACAACACATATTCCACGAATCACTTGCCATGACTATGACTACCGATGCCTCATCTTAAAACAAGATAAAAATTATCAGAACAACTTCTCACAATGTGTCCCATCAAAGAATATCACTATACCATGACAACAACGAAAACATATACAACTCTCTTTCACATCATACTCTACCCTCATTCCCAAATCAAAACGGTAAGAAACATCAACAAAACAAAAAACGGATCTTTATGTTCAACCAAAACTCACAAGGAACAAAGAACAAACAAAACAACAATCTATGTTTAACTGGTATGCACTTACGAAAACTCGTATTATAGTCATCTCACCTACTCCACCACAACCGGTGACAACATCGCAACATTGCCACCAACAGCCGCACCACAGTGCGAAAATACCCGCATCACAACAGTAAGTACCGTGCCATACACAATCCCATAAACACTGACTCAATATAACATCTTGGACAACAAACTTACTCAAAACTGCTTTACCAGATCACAACACCATACATAATACGGAATAAATAGACAAGAATCTCATGCATACCATCCATACTTTTCATGGATTAAACCTATATCATGAATACACATGCAAGTATAACCAGTCTTGTCAGACCACCCAAACTATCATTTTTTTTTTTTTTTTTTTTTCATCATTCCATTAAGTTACCGTATCCAACATATATTACAAACATTCATATAACAACTTTATGACTATCACACCATACCGCATCTCGTGAGGTCACAACCTCACACAAACATTTACATACTCCTAAGACCCATAATCACATCCAAATAGCCAATCCTGATTACGTAAGTTACCACTTGACAATGAATACCTCTTATCCGGACTTAACTCAGGTGCCCTTCATAACATATCTTCTTTTACACACAATTATCACCACCCCGTAACGTAGCCATATCATCGTACCCAACTACTAACGAATACCTCATATATCCATACCTTAAAATCCCTCACAACCAAACATTAATCACCTTCACAAAATCAACCTCATTAGAACAACTAACTTCCCCAAAATAACATCATCCTCAACCACTAGTGACAATACTATGACACCAACATTTTTCATGTGACTACTCTCTTACTATCACTTCTTAATATAACAATCCTTTTCCTCCCTTTGGTTCTCATCCCAAACGACAAACATCAAATGTATCAACAAAAATCACCTCAACACTATTTCCAATTTCATCCGTAATCGTATCGTCACCCGACTCACCACCAAAATCTCATATCGTGCAAATTCTTTACCCAACTTTTGCTTTCTTTAATTCCTCGAAACTCATGATTATCATGTTGTCCTGGAACTTCTATATAACTGTAACTCAAATCCTCATGATAGTATCATACATCTCTACGATTCCTTACTTTTATATCACATATCCTCAGTGAACATGTTCCTAGTTTTACTCCCCTTATTCTTTTCTTTTACCCTCGACAAACTCCCTTAATGATTCAACTCTTCATTATTTCTGTCTAACTCTTAAGTGCTCCGGTTACCTTCACATTGCTCCAAACTCAATCCCCATTATTTTATGTCGATATCATCTCACTCTTTCTTACCATGGGTCTTCTCTCATTATACTATAACTCCCAATTGTCACTAATCTATCCATAAAATCAACGTTTAAAGTTCAAACAATTGCATCTCCCTTTTTACATCACTAGGAAACCAAAATTCATCTCATAACGTTAGCTGCCCAAAGAATTACTCACTAGGCTCACATCGTGAAAATTCCAAATTCCCAAACTTGGTCACCATCTACAAATCCACGTCGCGACATAACTCTATCTAAGTTCACTATATAACCCTCTTCTCCATCCCTCTAAAGCAACCTTTCATTACATATATCCTTAAGCAACACAATGCTAACCGTCTACCTCTATAAGTCCTTACACATCCCGAAATGTCACTATTCGTATCTCTCATCTCAATCTTTCATTCTCATGCTTCTTTGCACTTACATCACCCTGGCCCATATACACTTACTTTTATACTACTCAATACACGACTATTTCACTCATCATATCTCACAAAACATGCTCTTTACCTCGATTAGCTCATTTTTTTTTTTTTTTTTTTTTTTTTTTTTTTTTCACTATCTCTCACAACCACATTAACACATGTCTTCCTTATCCAACACTTATCTCTCATAACCCTAAGACTCTCCTGTCATACCTTCCAGGTAACTTACGTATCAAGACCGTCTCTCATATAAAAGAATGCGTTAAGACTCAAAACATACATGTGTATATACCCTATGACTCAAAACAATGAAAAACATAGCCACCGGCTCAAAACAAAAGTAAAAACATAGCCACCGACTCAAAACAAAAGTAAGAACATAGCCACCGACTCAAAGTGGCCGCCAACGAGGTACTCGGTCGAGTACATAACATACTAGGTCAAGTACAAGGTACTCGGTCGAGTAACTATATTACTCGGTCGAGTTTTCGACTCAGAAGCAACTCAATTGCCGCGGGAAGGATTACTCGGTCGAGTATTGGGAATACTCGGCCGAGTAGACCTTACTCGGTCGAGTATAAGACTACTCGGCCGAGTTCACGACTCCAGACGCTAAACAGTATTATCACAGAAAGATTACTCGGCCGAATATGGAATACTCGGTCGAGTATAAAAGACACTCGGCCGAGTAGGGACTACTCGGTCGAGTATAGGCGCAGATTCTCAGACCGTCCAGTTTTCGTAAAACAATCATATCTCACTCGTTACTTGGTCAATCTGGGCGTGTGACCTATCGTTAGAATCGTAAGAGGACAAGCTATCACCTCAACTTGGAATCATAACAATATCTTTTCTAGAACTCGACTTATGACAGTTTTAAGACAACCCTTCCAAAATCGGTTTGTATACAAATCAAAAATTTCTTTTCAAAACAACTTTAACATGCATAAAACAAGCAATAACGACCCAATGCTTCTAAAAACCAGTACATAGTTGAACATTTATCATATTCACATTAAAATTAAACACCACATTTACATATACAGACGCATGACCTTAATCACATGCTTCTACCAACAATCAAGCATTAAAATCATCATATTCATATGCACATGTACCACTACCATACTTTATGCTCAACATTGTATTAAACAGGTAACATGATCACATTCTTCATGCTCAATATCAACCAGATACAATTTCACAATTCACTTTTCATCTTTTACCATGTTCCAACACTTAACATGCCAACATATTCCATGCTCAAAGTTTCAACATCAACAAATCGTCGATACATCTTTCAACTACTACCATATTCCACTTCTTTCCTCATTTAATCCAACCATGCACAAGATTCAAACTACAGATATCAAACACACATAACTCAAACATACAACAGTTTCCCCCCATGTGACCGGCTTGAGATCGTAAGGGCCTTAGTGCGACTCAGGGACGTCTCCCAAGTCTTTGCGGTAGCTCCAAACAACTCTCCCGGGTTCATTTTATTTAGACTCCCTAAGTTCATTGAGTTCATTAGTTTTAGGTGCCGGAATCGTCGGCTCTGATACCACTTTGTAACACCCCCTCATCCCAAGGTACCTTACCAAGGACTACCCTAGCATGAAAGGTCGTTACCATCTCGGTTTCCCGAGGTTAGTATATCAAAGTTACAATTTCCAAACAACATTTATCAAAGTATATATGTTAAAGATTACATTATCTCAGACCAACTCAAAATAAACGTACAAGGTCTCAATACAAATGAAATCCAAGACATCTAAACTCATAACAACGGAAGCTAGACTTGACGTGGTGACTCCCCATGACTGTCCCATAGCTAAACATCGCATTACTGTCACAATCCGCTCACCATCCCCGAATGGATCACCGCAGGTTTTACAAAACAACAACACGGGGTCAGTACTACTCAATCAATACAAGACAACAACAATACAACCGGTGATCATCGATCTCACACAAGAATCGACTACACACCGAAGTGTGTAGCCCCGCCAGATTACCCATCGCAACAGGTAATCCTCGCCGCCAATGGGTGACCGCAGCCCATCCCCACCTAGTCCGGCTCATCAACGAGCGACTAACAATCCCCGTCCCTTAATGTGCACATCCCCTCCCGTGGCGGGTTCCACGGAGGGCGAACTAGGGTGTGAAGCCACTCCCGCAAGTGACTCCACCACAATCACAATCACATGACATCACGGCCATCTCAATCCGCTCATACCAACATCGTCACAACAATCCCCATACTCCGATGATCAGCAAATAACAACAATTACAACAAGCACAATCTCAAATCAATTGACAAGAAACCGAGTAGGGAAACCCTACCTTAGCAATCAAGTGGGAAAGGACTTGAACACTCGAAAGGCTCCTCTACGAAGTCTTCTCCTATAACATAATCATATCACACAATTACACATTGCACAATCCCCATATTTCCCCAATTCCGTAAACACACAAGAACCCCAACGAATACAAACAACATAGAATAACACTTACCAAAGTAGGGATGAGGAAATGTACGTAAGGACTCGAAGGTTTCGCAATCAACAAAGCAAAGGGGTGATTAAGGAGTAATTAGGGAGAGATTAGGGTTACGTAAGAATGATGAAGTAGAAATGATATTTTGAAAACTGACGCGGATATAAAATAAATCTTAAACGCTCCCTAATCAAACCGTCGAAATAACACTTCGCCAAACCGGACACTCGGTCGAGTAAGTGTATACTCGGCCGAGTGTCCCATACTCGGTCGAGTGTTCACTTTACTCGGCCGAGTGTTCCTCGGCAGAACCAAAACAATACACAACCTCAGCACTACTCGGCCGAGTAGGTTCTACTCGGTCGAGTAGTCACCAAGGAAAATCCGTAGTGTTACAAGCCCATACGGCTAGCAGATCCCATGATATGCATGCTTGGCGCTCAGCCCCTAGAATATCCTCCTCGAGCGGAATAATTATCAGTTGCTCGGAGGCTATGCGATGGCCACCTCCTCATACTGATCTCATCATCGTCCCCGTTCTTACTTTTTGCATGTAATCCTTCCCTTTATATTTTGTGGAGTTTATACTCCTAACTTTCACTAGGGAAAGAATGAGTCTTTGATGTGGTGCTACTACCACCAGCCTACACATGTAGTATAGATAATTAAAATAATAAAAAATCCAAAGGTAACATATCCTAGTTGGAGTAATAAAAATAAAAGCGTACTTAATTAAATACCTCGTCAACTTGCTCTTTCAATGATGAGGTAGTAGTAGCAGTAAGGCGGGGACTTAGGCTTATCGGTCTTTTTGTCCCCTACACAAAATTACCATGCTTTTTATAAATACAGACAAAATATAAATAAAGGGGCGAGGTTAATTTTTAAAAAAATGGAGAAGTTAATTAAATACATACCTCATCAAGTTGTTGTGAAGTCGAGGTTGTTGGCATGTCTGTGGACTTAGGCTTATCCGCCAAAGCCGCCTTTTTTGTTCCCTAAAAAAAAAAATAACATATAAATTTAACATATAAAAACATTCAACAATTAAAAATGTAACACATATATATATATAAAGGTATTTCTTCTAACCCCAATCGCTTTCTTTGCTCAAAGTGAGGCGGAGGCGGGAGACATCTTCGCCAAGTAGATGTGAGTATTAGGACATTGGATGAAACTTCCAAGCGCATCTCCCAGAATGGTAATGTCGTCACGAACTGGGACAGCGGTGGAAAGTTTTCATGGCCTGGAAAGACGTAGTTATCTCTACTATTGTATGATTCGGCAAAAGTTTTTCGCCATGAATAACTACGATTTCGGCTGCTGCAGATTTGTTTTCTACGAGACCCGCCAACACGCACATGTGGCTTTTCGATTCTATTAGGGTCAGCAAGAATAACTGGCCTATTGTTTACGCTTTGAAGAATATACACATACATATACATTATTATATATATCTTTGCAAAAACGCTTCAAAGATTCAAAAGATTTTGCAAAAACGCTTTCTGTCTCAGGCCGATTTTTGCACAAACTTCAACATTCATATAAATTTAACTAATTAAACACTTCATGCATACCTTACGAAAACAGGAACTGACTTGAAGGGGATGTATGTTGTTTTCCATCACCGTCTTCTCATCAAGTTGCATCTCCTTTTCGGACCCATTATTTACCTAATAAAATTAACCAATTCAATGGCACCATGTCGAAGTTGGCGGTGAACACACCCCCGATCTTACCAAAAAAAAAAAAACAAAAGAAAAATAAGGAAGTATATTAGGTACCCGATCGGCTTTAGTTGTTACAACTTTGAAGCATTATTAGGTACCTGATCTTTATGAATCTCGTTGACCGATACTTCCTTCTCATGTATTGCCAAGGTAGTAGCGGCCTCTTCACCAATCTGTTGTACCTTATTATTACCCCCTTTAGAAATGACATCCTCCATCATCTTCACTTCTTCTTCGGAAAGCTTACCTCCAGCATTCAGCTTTAGTAGTACGGATGCCATTAATCAAGTCGCTTGCCAAGAATGTAATGTGTCAGCAATTTTTATCCCAACAATAACATGTGAATTGAACTTAAATGAAAATAATAGAATAAATGTTACCATGTCAGCGTTCTTAGACTTAGTCTTCCTTTTCTTCTTTATCTGGGCAGTTTTCCCATAATATTTCGTTACTCAACCTCGTAACGGGACGCCCCTCAAACGACCTGGATGTTCGGTCGGCCGATCGCTCTAGCAAGAACGTCATTACGACCACTGGGAGTGAATTTCCCTTCTTCTACCTCTTTCAATACGTTATCATATAATATATTAAATAAACTTCAAATTATATTTGTGACTAAAATAATAAAGTTAGTAATGAACTCGTCTTAATAAAATAATGCTTACTATGTTGGCCAAAACTTCCACATCGTATTTGTCATGCGGCGACATTAGGGATCCTTTAGGCGTGTGCCCATGTTTATAAGTTACATGCCGATCCACCTCTTTCACTCCCTTTGCCACCTACACATTAACATGGTAACATTTATACACGTAAATGTGTATCAATGCAAGTCCAAGTGTGATTAAAAAAATAAAGTCTCACAGGGGAATAATGCATGCTACTTACGAGGTCCTCTTCTATCTTTTTCAGAACCGCCTCGAGAACCATAGAATTTCCCCTTCTTGCATGAAATGTTAGCACGATTTCTTTTGCTAAATGACCTTCAAATAATTATATAAAAGCGCAAGTAGATGAGATAATAAAAAGATTATATAAAGGACTCATTAATTAAAAAATGATAGGTAAATCGTTAAAAGGCGAGGATATTTAACCTAAAACTTCTCAGTAGTTCTCATCTTTTTGAAAAGATCCCATTCTTCCTGCTTGATGGTGGGACACTTGTTTTCCGGTGGGCTCTTACGCATCTCCTCCGTTGCCTTGTCCACATACAACCAATCCCTAGCAACGCCACACTTCCACCGCCGTGGACATCACCGCCTTATGCATTAAATACTCATCATGACTTTCATCGGGTATAATAAAGCCTTCCTTTATACGAGCCAAGTATAACTCCGCCAATTTTGGATTCAAACTTTTAACATCCTCTAAATGGATAGGCACAAACTGTCTTGTGCAAGCACCAATCCAATCGGGAGAAAAGACCCGCATTTGGACCAAAGAGGGAAACCCTTCTCACTCCATGTTATTTCGAACTACTGTTTAGCGGCTATAGTGCAAGGACTTTCTTGCACTTCGTAGCACCCCTCTCACCAGGCTTATTATCACCAGGCTCATTATTCTTTTGACTTCTTTTACGTTTTTCACCCATGATAATCCTAAAAACCAAATATGAATGATATAGCTGGATATGAACAACTTAACAACGTACATGCAGAGTATTATCTAAAACCCTAAACCCTAATAGGAATGAAAACTTAAAACAACAGATTGAGCTTCTAAAATCCTAAACCCCGATAAGAGGAGTAAAGTAGATGATGCGGGATGATAAAGATAACAAAGAAGACGAAAAACAAACAAATGCATGAAAAAGAAACAAGATGATCGTCTTAAAACCCTAATGACGAAACACAAAATTAAAGTGAACATACTTGTTGATGATGATGATAAAGAGAACGAGCAGGATGATAAGGGAAGGCAACGGAATCTGGGTTTCTAAAGCGGGACGCGAGAATGTAAAAAGCGAGGAAGAGAGAAGGATTAACACAGGATACCAACGGTTGGAGTAATAATGTTGTGTGTGTTAGTTTGTGTATGGCATCTTTGGATGGGTTTCTATATTAGTTTTTTATTAAGACAAACTATTAACAACGGGTGCTCAAAGAAGAACCGTTGTTATATGTTAATAACAACGGGTCAATAAAAGTCAACCGTTGTCAAAAGTTTATTACAACGGGTAACATATACCCGTTGTAATATATTTTCACCAAATTTGCGCCAAAATGAAATACGTCAAAAAAATAATTGACAACGGGTAGAGGTACTACACCCGTTGTTGAAAGTATTAACAACGGGTAATTTAAATATAACCGTTGTTATTGTTGAACCTCTTTTTTTAAAAAAAATTACTGTAATTCCATTACAGTCCAAACTGTAACAATACATTATTCAAAGCAATTTCAACACCAAAGATCCACATCTAATAATAAGATCAAGAAAATAAGACAACTTACACCAAAGATGCATGCATATATCGTATGTGTCCGATGAACTATCTCAGGATCGGGACGTTTCTTGGATGTCATAGTTTCTTCGTTAACCCAAATACCTTCACCATGGTCATCACGCATATAGATGCTTTCGGTGTCCTCATGATCGGTGTGTCAACATCGTCGAAATAAGATACAAAGTGGTAGACTGATCCATTCCCTCAAAAACGACATCCCGATCATCATCATCATTATCGGATGGACTACTCCTTCTTTTCCTTATAGACAGTACAACAGACCACTTCTTATCCATAGGATCGGTGACATAGAACACTTGTTTAGCTTGGGATGCCATTATGAAAGGATCATCCTTATTATTGCCAACCTTACCCAGATTGACCAACGTAAATCCCATCTTATCCTTTCGGACACAATGGATGTTGTTATCAACCCTTGATTACATCGAAACAAAGGCATTGTGAAATCAATGTAATCTAGTACCAATATTTCTTGAATAACACCATAATAAAGGCATTTTCCCCAAATAGGCTTTTTATCTTTTGAAGTAGCAAAGTGCATTGCCTCAAATTCAGAACTCACACCACTATTTTGCATTGTGCTCACCTCATCTTGCTCGCGGGTGTAAAAAGTATATCCATTAATAGCAAAACTGTTGTAAAAGGTGACCCTGGCATTTGGACCTAAACCAAGACGTAGTAACCTAGGAGAGATGTCATCACCGGTTTGATCGACACTCGTAAGACAATATTCCTAAACCACTGGGAAACGTCTTCGTATGCTCGTTCGCAATCCACTTCTCGGTCTTGTTTTGGTGATCGTATTTGAGCTCATCTTTGTGTTGTTGAATATAAGGTTGCACCTCATCTTCGTTGTTTAGCACATACATGTGTGCTAAATGCAACATTTCACGTGTCACAATTTTTTCAACCCGGCCCCTAATACCTTTTCCGGTCATCCAGTCACTATGACGATTCTTAGGAACGCCAATCAACTCCTCAGGGGAGAGATGACCGTAACAATATGAAAGAGTTTCGTCTAAAATAGCGCGTTTAGCAATACAACCTTCCGGACGATACCGATTAGATGTATAGTCCTTGTAGACTTTCATCAATCTTTCGAAAGGATACTGGTATCTCAAGTACACGGGCCCAAGGTACAAAATCTCCTTAACCAAGTGAATGGTCAGATGAATCATGATAGTGAAGAAAGAGGGTGGAAAATACATTTCCAACTGACAAAGAGAGGTTACAACGAGGTCCTGCAATGAATCCGCGTCATCGGGATCGATGACTTTCTCGCATATGGACTGGAAGAAGAGACAGAATCTAGTTATAGCATATCTTACCTTTTCAGGTAAAATGGAACGAATAGCCACAGGTAGTAATTGTTGCATCAAAGTGTGACAATCATGTGACTTTAACCCGGTGAGTTTTAGGTCTTGCATCGACACTAGGCTTTTGATGTTCGACGAATAACCATGTGGCACTTTAATTCCATTCAAGCATGCACAGAACTCTTTTCTCTCATTCCGTGAAAGGGTAAAAGTTGCTGGCGGTAAAAATGTACGATTACCTCTCTTCCGTGGTGCCAACTCTAGCCTAATACCCATCATTTTCATATCTTCCCTAGCTGCGGCGTTATCCTTTGTTTTACCAGGAACATTCGGAAGGGTATTGATAATATTATCACAGACATTTTTCTCAATGTGCATGAAATCGAGGCAATGCTCGACCTCCAGTCAGGCCAATATGGAAGTTTATCAAAAAATATGGATCTTTTCTTATACCCACGAGTAGACAATTTAGAGCCGCTCTTCTTCCCATAATCTATCTCAATATGCTTTACTTTCTGATAAACTTCATGCCCACTCAAAATTCTAGGAGGTTGACGAAGTTCTTGTCTTCCATTGAATGCTTTCTGCATCTTGCGATAACAATGGTCATGAGACAAGAACCTCCTATTTCCCATATACACATACTTACGAGAAGACTTCAAGTATTCAGACTCGATATCCTCCCCACACAATGGACAAGCCTCTTTCCCATGAACTGTGTGCCCAGAAAGGTCGCCATAAGCCGGATAGTCAGTTATTGTACACAATAACATCGCTCTCAAATTGAAAGTTCCGTTCTTATATGCATCAAATACTTCTATCCCACTATCCCACAACAATCGCAAATCATCTAGAAGAGGTTCCAAATATACATCTATATCATTTCCAGGTTGTTTAGGGCCGGAAATTAACAACGACAACATCAAATACTTTCTTTTCATGCACACATATGGAGGTAAGTTATAAATAGCCAACACTACTGGCCAAGTACTATGTTGGCTACTCATGTTTCCGTGTGGGTTCATTCCATCAGTGGACAGCGCTAGACGTAAGTTTCTAGGTTCATTGCCGAACTCGGGATACTTAGCGTCGAACGATTTCCATTGCTTACCATCTGTCGGGTGTCTTAGCTTTCCATCATTTATTCTTCCTGTTTCATGCCAAGTTAACATTTTTGCATCATCGGGATTCGCATAAATCCTTATGACTCTTGGTATCAATGGAAAATACCACAACACCTTAGCCGGGATCCCTTCCTTATCCTTATAACGCCACTCCAAACATTTAGGGCAATTGGTTAAGTTTTGATATAATTTCCGATACAATATGCAATCATTTGGACATGCATGTATTTTCTCATATTTCATACCCACTCCTCTTATTAGTTTTTTCGCCTCATATGTCTTAACAGGTAGAACATTACCATCAGAAAGCAACTCCTTTATTAAGGCTAAAAAACTAGTGAAACACGTGTCACTCACCCCATTTGCCCCCTTGATATTATACAACTTCACCACACCCGACATTTTTGTGAACTTACAACCAGGATAAAGAGGTGCTTGGACTCACACAACTTCTCATACATGTTGTTAAGGTCATCCCAATTACTAGTGTCATCACCTACATCTTCAAAAGCAATGGACTCATCATCATTCTCTTCATTATCTATAGACCCAACATTCAACTTCTCTACTTCCAACTCTTCCAACTCAAAAACTCGGCAAACTCAGGATCATCAGTTAGCCTTTCGTGTACATCAACATCATCTTCTTCAGAGTTATTCTCTTCCTCTAATGATTCCCCATGAAAAATCCAAAGTGTATAGGATCGACTAAATCTCCACTTTTCTAGGTGTATTTTAACGTCCGGAAAAGCCATATAGCTAATATTACCACATCTTTCACAAGGACATGCAATACTAGAAGAACCATTCAAATTGTTCGAAACGAATTCATAAAATTCAGCTAAACCATCCTTGTAGATGCGGTCACTCATATTTGCATCAATCATCCAAGTTCGAGTCATTATTCTACATTCGTAATAATAGGCAACTAATTCAGAAAATACAATAATAGGCAAACAAATAAACGAAATTCAGGAAAGCAATTAAGCTAAATTATCAACAAATTAGATAATAACCCAAAAAATCCTATATCTAGTTATAATAAGCGTTGCTAAGAAACATATATATACCTGATTGATAAACACGCGCGATGAGGGAGAGAAGACGTGACAACAATGACGGAGATGAAGACAGAGAGACGATCAGGGAGGAATGGAGGATGATATAGTAGCGTGATTAGCTTGTGTTTGTGTTTGTAGCGTATAGCGAGAATAAAGCAATATGTTGTTCTTAAGATTTTCATAATATTAATAACAACGGTTATTGAGATTACAACCGTTGTTAAAAAGTATTAAAAACGGGTTCTAATATAACCGTTGTGATTACTTTTCACTAATTTGGCGCCAAACCATTAACAATGGTTAAAATTTAACCGTTGTTATTAGTTTTTTCATTAACAACGGTTGTTTAAGTATGACCCGTTGTTAAAACAAATAACAACGGCTAACAACACATAACCGTTGTAATTAAGTTTGGTAAAATTCGCGGAATAAATTCTACAACGTGTTTTGATGATTTTCGTGAATAAGCGTTGTTAAAGGGCCGTTGTGGTTGCCTGTATTTGTAGTAGTGTGCAAGCTGTGATAACTCACCCCGCTCACATACCTACCATGGATGATACAAATCGAATCCCTCCTCTATGGATATGATCTCTTAAAGTACCTTGATGACTCGTTTCCCTGCCGCGCCCCCGCCGAAACCAAACCATTGAAAACACCACAACCAAGAAAATTGAACCCAACCCCAAGTATGTCACCTGGAAAAGGCAAGACAAACTGCTTTTTGGAGCTCTTGTCGGTACAATTTCGACTGACATCGCTTCTCTTATCATCCGTGCTTCCTCGTCTCGGGAAGCATGGACCATCCTAGCCTCGACCTATGCCAATCCTTCCCGTGGCCATATCCTTCAGATTAAAGACCATCTTGACAATCTCTCTAAAGGCACCAATACCGTAACCGAATATATGCAAGCCGTAAAAGTCTGCATGGACAAGATATCTATCCTTGGCAAGCCCATGGACAATGAAGATATCATAGCCAAAATTCTCAAAGGTCTTGATTACAAGACATTCCAACCCGTCATAGAAGCTGTTAAAGCCCGTGATACTCCCATATCCTTTGAATCTCTTCATGAAAAATTGATCAACCATGAACTCTCCTTACCCAACCTTCTTTCCAATCCTGAATTCCCTGCCTCTGTCCATGCTTCCACCTTTCGTACCAACTACAACAACCGCAATCAGACTAAAACCTACACCCAACCACCTAATTACTCTAAATTGCGGAGCTTTGGTTGCTTATGTTACCCATGGCTCCGACCTTATGTTGCGCACAAACTCATGCCCAAATCTGTCCCTTGTATATTCGTAGGATATTCCCCGACTCAAAGTGCCTTTCACTGTTTGGATCCTACCACCAATAAAATTTACACATCACGCCATGTCAAATTCGTCGAAAACGATTTCCCTTATCCTCGCTTTCACTCATCCTCTACTGTCTCACCATTCACATCGTCTCAATGGTGTGAGTTCACTGTTCCCATTCTCTCTGATACGCCATCCCCACCACCAGTGGACAACCCACCTGAAACTTCTTCCCCTTCCTCTCCTACGGCCAATACCCCTATCGACCCAGTGGTATCCTCCTCCCCTGTTTCTGAACCCGCACCTACTTCCTCTGTTTCCTCCCATACTGCTTCGACTCCCATCCCGCCTCCTTCACCCTCTCCCTCCCCTCCCCCTCCTCCTCCCCCGCCTCCACCCCCTCCTACTCGCACAGTTGTTACTCGGCTCACTAATGATATACGTAAGCCGAATCCCAAATACGCCAAGACTGCTACTCTCTCTTCCTCTTTTACTCCTTCCACCTTTAAACAAGCTCAAACGCATTCCCATTGGCAAGCTGCTATGGTTGATGAGTACACTGCCCTTGTCAACAATGGTACATGGCAACTCGTTCCTCCCTCTTCCACTTACAATGTTATTGGTTGTAAATGGGTGTATCGTATCAAATACAATCCCGACAATTCCATTCAAAAGTATAAAGCTCGCCTTGTTGAAAAAGGCTTCAATCAGCGGCAAGGCATTGATTATTCCGACACCTTCAGTCCCGTCGTTAAACCCACTACAGTCCGCTTAATGCTCACTCTCGCCACATCTTTCTCCTGGCCCCTCCGTCAACTTGATATCCATAACGCCTTTCTTCAAGGCACGCTTACTGAAACTGTCTATATGTCACAACCTCCAGGTTTTGTTGACTCGTCTTTTCCTTCTCATGTCTGTCAGCTTCGTAAGGCCATCTATGGACTCAAACAAGCTCCTCGAGCTTGGTATAATGAGCTCAAGTCGTTCTTGCTAGCGTATGGCTTCCGTCCCTCTATCTCTGATTCGTTTCTTTTTATTTTTGCACGTCATACCTCTACTCTTTATTTACTTGTCTATGTCGACGATATTATCGTCACTGGTTCTTCCTTATCGCTCCTCGACTCCTTTATTTTTTCCATTTCTTCACGGTTTTCCCTTAAGGATCTTGGTCCCCTCTCCTATTTCTTGGGTGTTGAGGTCACTCCCGTCTCCACTGGTCTCCTCCTCACTCAAACCAAATATATCCATGATTTGTTAACCCGCCACAAGATGCTAGATGCCAAACCCGTACCCACGCCCCAAGCCACTAACCCGCCCCTGCTTAGTAGCCACGGCTCTTCTATCTCCAACCCCTCGGATTACCGTGCCATCGTGGGTAGTTTACAGTATCTATCCCTTACTCGCCCTGACATTTCTTTTACTGTCAATAGGTTAGCTCAATTTCTGCAGGATCCGCAAGACACGCATTGGTTAGCTCTTAAACGATTATTGCGTTATTTGAAAGGTACTATCACTCTTGGTCTTCACATTCGTCGTCACTCGTCCTTTACTCTTCATGCGTTTTGTGATGCTGATTGGGCGGGTGATAAGGCTGATTTTGTCTCTACGACTGGTTATCTTGTCTTTCTTGGTCACACACCTATATCTTGGTCTTCGAAGAAACAACGGTCTCTTGCTCTTTCCTCTACTGAAGCTGAGTTTCATGCTATTGCTCATACTACGACTGAACTTATTTGGCTCCGTAATTTATTCTCTGAACTTCGTCTCTCTGTCCTCTCGGCATCTACCATTTACTGTGATAATTTGGGAGCTACGTCCTACTCGGCCAATCCAGTGTTCCATTCCCGTATGAAACATTTGGCACTCGCTTTTCATTTTGTTCGTGAACAGGTCCAAGCTGGTACTCTTCGTGTTGTTCATGTTTCATGCTCGGACCAGTTAGCTGATGTCCTTACTAAACCTCTTTCCCGTGGTCGATTTCTTTTACTTATTTCCAAGATTGGTCTTCTCTGTCGATCGTCCAACTTGCGGGAGCGTGATAAAGATATTGTTACTACTTAATCTTCGGTGTACTTATTTGCTTTCCATATTGTAAAATTGTAATCTTTCTCTTTAGGTAATCGTATATAGCTTGCTTGTTAGTCAAGGTGTTCCACGGCTGCTAGGTTAGGTTTAGTTCCGTCTCATAGCTCTTGTATATATATCGTTGTATCTCGTTCATTATAATTATGCAATATACAGTTAATATTCCAAAGCCTTTCTATTCTTTACAGCCTATTCCGTCAACATCTTAATTTTCAGTGTTGTTCACTATTAGAGTTCCCCTCTAATGATCTTGATTATTTAAATTTCGTTTTGAACATATTTAGCCATTAAACGTAAAGAAGATCTTATCAACTCATCAAACCTAATTGTCTTGGTGGAGTAGCAGCCTGTCAATGAATCGTCGAGGCTGCTGCAAATTGTACTGTCCTGTACTTCATATACCATGCCAAAGGATTCTTTAGGTCTTGTTCGAATTGCTTTATATCTTCAATTTCATAAACTTGAATGATCAGCAGGTATCTCTGATCCATTTGGGAGAGAAAAATTGCCATATTCTTCTAGTAGGTGCCCCTACTTCATTCATAATTTAAATAAATTTGATCACCACTACTTTCTTGTAGACTTGTAGTAATTGAACTATCTATTTGGTGGACTCCGATCAGCCAATATAACTGAGTCAACTACTCATAATAATGAATATAAAAGGTAAGCAAATGACCGAGACGAAAGGAGTACATTATTAAATCAATATCAACACGCTTAAACAATATTACAATACGTACAAATTACCATGAGAATTGTACCAAGCTGCATAATCAATAACCTGAAAATTGCAAAACTTACAAACACATTAGTGTACAACTATATGAAAATAAAGATAAATATAGAAATTTAAGGCTATAGAGTATAGATACACACGCACCAAGCACATACTACAATATAAATTTGACCTATGGTGTAATTCGTAGTTTTATAGAGATATGTATCCAACTATTTAAAGACTCCTAGAACATCATATATTACAAAGTATATAATCTATCTAGAGTTGAAGAAATATTTAAGTTAGATATTTATCTTTTTATTATACATTTTCTTTTATCGATTTAGTTTACAACTAAGTACTAATATATTTATTTATCTTATTTCAATATTTTATAACTTAAATAATTCACAAAACTTGAACCAATAATATCACTCGAAAATTATTTCCTCTTTTTATATATATATATATATATATATATATATATATATATATAGAAATGGGATCAAGAGAGTCCACCTCTTTACATGAGTCCCATAAGTCCTAATCTCAACCCTTAGATTGTAACAAAATGAAGGGCTAAGATTAAATCTAAAAATAAAGAGCCTATATAAAACACACCAAAACCTAATTTCTATTCATTTTCACTGCCTCTCACTTCTCTCTCTTCCTCCCTTTTTCTCTCTCGCCTCTCTCATCACTCACAAACCAACCGCCGCCCCTTTCCCCTCACCTGAGCTGCTGCCGCCGCCGCCCCCCCCCCTTCCCCTCACCCCCAGATCTACCAAAGCCGTCACACACAACCATCACCATAACTATCTTGTCCTCTTTTTTTCTCAGATCTACCGCCACCCTGCTGCTGCCGCCCGTCACGCCCTCCACCACCGACCTTTTTTTTTTTTGATTGGTCTTGTCGCGGTTGTGGCTGCTACTTCTTCTTTTTTTTTTTTTTTTTCTTTTCGTTTTCAGATCTAAAATGGTTATTGTATTTGGTGGTGGGTCTTTTGTGGGGATGAGGTGGTGATGATGTCGTGGCCGCCGCCTTTCTCTTTGTTTTTTTCATTTCGTTTTCAGATTTTTTTTTTTTTTTTTCGAATGGTGGTTCGTCGTGGCGCGATGAGCGGGGACGTCTTTTTTTTTTTTTTTTCGTTCTCTTGTGGGTGGTTGTGGCTCGGGTGAGGTGGGTCAGGTGGTGGTCGTTGGTGGTGGGTCAGGTGGTGGTCGTGTTGGATGTTGGTGGTGGGTTGTTTACCTATATAAAAAAGGACTTGCATTAAAGTTTTGACTTGTAAGCATTAAAGTTTCGACCCACAAGCATTAAAGTTACGCTTATATGACTAAAGTTACGATAGACTAAAGTGGTGAGTTGATGGACTAATTACACTCAGTTACAAACCTAAAAACAATAAAGTTTCAAAAATTATGACTAAAGTTTTTATGGCAAAACATTAAAGTTACATTCATAAAATTTCAATATTTACGTAGAATTTATAAATCAGCAAAATTAACTAAAATCAAATTTTTATATTAAAAATTATCTAAAAAAATTAAAGTTTTATATTTTACCATTAAAGTTTCACTCGTATAATATTAAAGTTATATTTATAAATCAATAAAATTAAATAAATTAAAAATTTTATATTAAAATTTGGCTAAAAAAAATTAAAGTTTCAATTTTTAGCATTAAAGTTTCACTCGTAAAACATTAAAGTTATATTTATAAATAAGTAAATTAAATAAATTCAAATTTTTATATTAGAAATTATCGAAAAAAAATTAAAGTTTCAATTTTTAGCATTAAAGTTTTACTAGTAAAACATTAAAATTACATTCAAAAATCAACTTTATATATTTAAAATAAAATTTTATAAAATAAATTTAAATTTTTATTTACAAAATGACTTTAAATATTAAAGTTACAATCATAAAGAATTAAAGTTACATTTATAAATTAAAGTTACGCTTGTACAACATTAAAGTTACAGTTTAAAAGTTTCAAATCTCAAATATCAATCTTAAAAGATCAATGGCCAAGATTAGAACTCATGGACTCACCATTTTAGGTGGACTCATTTGAACTCCTCTATATATATATATATATATATATATATATATATATATATATATATATATATATATAAATAGGATCATGTAAGTCCACCTTATTTAGTTGAGTCCATGAGTCCTCATATAAGCCATTAGATCAAAGAAAATGGATGGTGGAGATGAAAAGGAAAAAAACACTCACCCACTTGCATTAATTTGTCTCTCTCATAAATTCAATTCCCAATTCATCTAATTAATTATTTTCTCTCTATCATCACCTCACTTTATTAAGCCGTTCATAGACTCAGATGCGTAAATCATAATATGCTCAGAAAAAATGTGTATATGCTCAAAAACTACAAGGTCTGAGGTACTACCTCAGATGCGTAATCCTTTTTCTCCTTTATTAAGTTGTCTTCCCCATTTTATCATTTTTATTCATATCTAAATCAAATCTAATTTTCATTTCCGCATAAAATGAAAGTTAATTCATAAAAAGCTCTGTAAATCTTCATTCGGACTCCGATTAAGGCGAAATAAAAGGCTAAATTTATTATTTTTTTGAGCCCGTCGCAATGGTGATATTCTTATAAACCATTGAGTTTTCAAAATATTTAGTACTCCTCGGTTGTGCTCGAAATATAACGGTTTGTGTTTGTTTTCTTAATTTTTTTTTGATTTTGTTGAAATCGTTGCTTAGGTATTTAAAATGGTTTGATAATTTGAAATATAGTGATTTCTATGATTGACTTTTTGATGAATTATATCTACATTTTTTAATTATTAATTGTAGTTTTTTTTATGAAGATGTTGATGATGATGAAGATGATAAGTCGTTGGCGATATTGATTGATGATGAAGATGTTGACGAGTCTTTGGTGTTATAGATTGACGATGAAGATGTGAGATTTAGATTGATTGATTTGGATTGGTGATTGGCGATGAAGGTTGTAACTTCAATTATATAGTGTGTAAACCTATTCTTGTAAGGGTGTAACTCCAAGTAGATAGTTTGTAACTTCAGTTGTATATCACGTAACTTCAGTTTTGTAAGGGTGTAACTTTAGTACTTTACGAGTGTAACTTTATTCTTTTATTAGTGTAACTTTAATCTTGTAAGGTCATTTTGTATATACAAATTTGAATATTACTAATTTGAATGTTTGTAGTTTTAGCACAAGTTATGTAACTTTAGTGCTTCATGAATGTAACTTTAGTGCTTTATGAGTATAACTTTAATTTTTTACGAGTGTAACTATAATCTTTTAGGGTAATTTTGTATATAAAATTTTTAATTTTTGTAATTTTAGCACAAGTTTATGAAACTTTATTGATTTCTGAGTGTAACTTTAGTGCTCTGTGATTGTAACTTTTATCCTTGTGGGTGTAACTTTAGTCCTTTAAGGTCATTTTGTATATATGAAATTTGAATTTGTGTAACTTTATCACATGTCTATCTAATTTGAATTGTTGAAGGTGTAACTTTAATAGGTGACGTATATAACTTTAATAAAGGAAGTGTGTAACTTTAGTCTATCCCACCACCCTTGCCTCTTCATTTGGAATCCAATTAATTATATGAGTAAATTAATTAATTAGGTTCAAGTAGAAATAGTGTAACTTCAAGCAAATGAGATAATTTCAAGCAAATAGGGTGTAACTTCCGAGTAATTAGCAGTACTCAAAATTTTGAGAACTCAATTGTATACGAAAAATATTAACATTACGTCGGTCTCGAAAAAATAATAAATTTAGCATTTTGTTTCGCCTAAATCGGAGTCCGGATGAAGATTTACGGAATATTTTACGAACTCACTTTTATTTTACGCGAGTATGAAATTTCGTTTTATAAATCTAATATTTTGATAATTGAAATATAAATGATACTCCCTCTATTTTTCTTTATATGACTTTCTCACATTTCGAGACACACACTTCTCTCTTCAATATCTCTCAAATTATATGCTTAAATATAGTGATATGCATACTCATATCAAAGAATTTTTCATAAGGATTTTAAAGGTATAATTTTTATAATTTTTTACCAAATATATTTTTGTAAATATTAAAGTCAAAGGCTCGCCTCGAAAAAGCAAAACGTCATATATTAAAAAATGGAGGGAGTAGTATATTAATTTAATAAATTAGTTGATAGGAAAGAGAAAGTAATTGATTATAAAATTGGTAATTGAAATTAGGAGAGAGAAAGCATTAATTGCATGTTGGGTGAGTGTTTTTTTTTGTTTTAATCTCAACCATTCATTTTGTAGGATCAAATGGTAGAGATGTGGACTTATGGACTCAACCAAATTTGTGGACTCACTGAACCTAACTCATATATATATATATATATATATATATATATATATATATATATATATATATATATATATATATATATATATATATATATATATATATATAGTCAAGATCCGGTGAGAACGAACATTCGGTGAGAACGGTGAGAACGACTTATAACCATTAGATTAAATATAATCCTACGGCTGATACAACAAATCCATCAAACTTATTAGTACAAGTCAACTCCCCTTTCTCTTCTCGTAAGTCCAATATCTGAAAACTCACTACTGCCATCCCATCTTATTAATTTATTATACTACCCCAGCTTTGTTCCAAAAAAAAAAAAAAATTACTACCCAAAGTTTCCTTTCAATTCACCATTGTTAATTTCCTTAAACTCTGACCACCCATTTCCTTTGCTAGTGGCCTTTCAATTTACCATTGTTAACCATTAAAATTAACAAGATCCCATGTAATCAGAGCTCCGACAATAATCTCATCAATTAAATCCATAAATCCCAGCAATTACTATACTTGTCTGCGGCCAGAGCTCCGACGATATCCTCGTCAGACGAAGTTACATTTCAACAGAGCCATCACCGTCTTTAACCTCAGCAGCATCAGGCCAAGTCGTACCATTAGGGATATCCTCATCACCATCACCTTTGCTTTGTCGATCATCATCATTAGATTAATCATCAAATTAAAGGTCGAAGCAATTTTGTTATTGATGTATCTGAAAGCAGTTTTGAAGTATCTCATAGAATTTTTTATGTGCCTAATAAATATTTTTGTGTATATATGTTAGATACATCGAAATATTGGCTAGATACATCGAAGATTGGTGTAGATATATTGAAATAGATGGGAAAATAACGAAGGTGGGTCACAGGTGGCCTGGTGGACTGGTATCGTCATTAGATGTTGACTGGTGGGAGAGTGAGAATGCATACAAATGGAAATCAGTTGTCGAATTTCAGGATGGTGAAGTAGTTGTCTTCGACGACTTGTCTATCACGAATCAGGTTCATCGCCATTGGAAGCAACACGTTGACGCCATAAATTTGTCGTGACAATGACTGGTTGAGAATAAGACAGTAACAGGATCGCCGGCGTATGATGGTGGTGGTTGTGTCGTCGGCGTCGTCTGTTGATGGTCGTGGCGGTGACTGTCGTGGTGGTCGTCTTCTGTTGGCGGTGGCACCATGACATGTTGGGACTTGGGATGGTGGGAGGTTGTTGCCATGTTTTTATTTTCTTAAGACAATTGTACTGTGTTTTTAATTAAATAAAGGTTAGTTAGTTCGTTCTCACGTTCTCACCGAGTGTTCGTTCTCACCGGATCCTAAATCTATATATATATATATATATATATATATATATTTAGGATCAAATGAGTCCACCTTCCTTAGGTGAGTCCATGAGTCCTCTTCTACACCTTTGGATCAAACAAAATGAAAGGCCAAGATTAAAACAAAATAAAAACCTGAGATATAAAAGCTAAACAAACCCTAAACACAACACACTACCATTTTCATTTACACTCTCTAAAAACTCATTCTCTCTCTCTCTCTCTAAAGAGTATCCATTAGTCAGCACCACCGTCAACGGTCCGACGCCACCACCGCCCTCGTTATCACTATGCCGACGCCACCACCACCACCCTGCTTATTTCTTCTTCGCCTCCTTTCGTCGCCGCATGCAGCCCTTCGTCGCCAACCACTGCTACGCCGTTTCTTCCCCTTCTCCCACGCCACCACGCCTATTCTTCCTTTTTTTTTTTTTTCAAATCTGAGTAAGTGGTGGTTGTTGGTTGTTGTGAGATTTTTTTTTTGTTCCTTTTTCAGATCTGGCCGTGGTGGTGGTTGTGGTGACTCATGGTTGGTTTTTTTTAGATTTGCTTTCTTTTTTCGGGTTGTTGTTCGTTGTGGTCAGCGGTGAACAGTGGTGGTGGGGGGTTTTTTTTTTTTTTTTTTAAGATTTGGCGGGTCAGTCGTGGGTTTGCTTTTTTATTTTTTGTTGTTGATGGTGGTGTGCAGTCGTGGGTTTGCTTTTTTATTTTTCGTTTCTTTTTTTTTTCAGAATTTTTTTTGGTTGTGGCGTGGAGGCGATGGGGTGGTGAAGTCGTTTATGATGGCAGGTCAGTCGTGGGTGTTGGTGGTGGTTGGCAGCAGTGTGGACGACTTATATCTTCAATCATTAAAGTTTCACTCTCGACCATTAAAGTTTCACTCGTATACCGTTAAAGTTTCACTCTTGGACTGTTAAAGTTACAATCTCAAATTATGAGAAATTACAAATTTTTACATTATTACAGAAATTTAAATTTTGATATTGAAAATGGACTAAAAAAACTAAAGTTTCACTAGATACCATTAAAATTTCACTAGTTTAACATTAAAATTTCATTCATAAATCAATGAAATAAAAATAATATTAGTTTTACTCAAAAATCAGTTAGCTTAAACATTAGTCTCAATTATATTATTCCATAAATTCTAATTCTTTTAATAAAAATGGTTTTAAAAAATTAAAGTTATCTTTTTAAGTATTAAAGTTACACTCATATACCGTTAAAGTTATAGTCAAAAATCAGTTAAATAAAAAAAATATTAGTTATAATTATATGATTTCATAAATTAAAATTTTTATATCAAAAATGGCCAAAAAAAATTAAAGTTACAATTTTAAGCATTAAAGTTTCAGTCGTAAAATATTAAAATTATATTCAAAAATACATAAATTTAAATTTTTATTTACAAAATAACTTTAAATAATTAAAGTTACCATCGTAAAGAAGTAAAGTTTCATTCACAAATTAAAGTGTCACTCATAAAACATTAAAGTTTCATTCTATAAATTGGTTAGAAGTTTCAAATCTCAACCATCAATCTTAGAAGATCAATGGCTTAGATTAGGACTTATGGACTCACCATTTTAGGTGGACTCATTTGAACTTCACTCTATATATATATATATATATATATATATATATATATATATATATATATATATATATATATATATATATATATATACTAGATTTCATGCCCGTAGTTGGTGGGTAATATCAAAAATAATTTCTGATATATTTATCTTGAGATTGTTGCAAAGCATTCTATAACTAATATTTACCTATAATTTGGTTAATCTTTGTGAGAATTGTTACTCTTCAAAGAACACCAAGGTGTTATGGTGTTCTTTGTTCTTTTGGGTAGACCATTTTTCCATAATGTTTGGCGTCGGACACCTAGGACCGTGATCGGTACATATTATTTACATATATCATAGATATTGTTTTAATTGGTCGTCCTCTAAAATATTGCAATTGTAAATGGCACAAAAGGAATATTACACATTTCTCATTTAACTTGGACCTACTTCTATTTGCTATTTTATGTGGCTTGTCTTATCTATACTATTTAAGTCGTCTAAATTTTAAGAAGGATATACCAATTTTAAGTGATACAGAGTAATATGTGTTTTTTTAGAGCATAAGAAAAAAAAAAGGAAAAAAAAAAGACATCAATCAAACATTGAATCAAAGTCTTAATATTAAATTCAAGGACGTAGGGCATCACATTGACATCTCTCGATCTTAGAAAGATGTGACTATATTGTTTTAAGGTTTTTTTGTCAAACACAACCTTTAAAAAACTTTTTTTTACAAACACTACCTTTAAAAAAAAAGTTTGTGAAACACAACCTTTAATAAATTTTTTTTTGTTAAACAGGACATTTTGGCTAGAGCTTGAACACTTGCAATGGGGTGACTTTTAGTCGATGTTTGGTATAGCAAACGAGGTCGGTTTGAGATGTTTTTAGACTCCTTGGAAAGGTGGGAGTATAAGCTTTTTAGACGTTATCAATACGGCGGTGATAGGTGGACTTATGCGGGGTCTATTAGTTTGTAAAGTAATGGTGGTCAAGGAGTGAATTGGTGTTTTTCTGATTTGTTTTTACCTCCAATTCACTCTTTGACCAACCTTACTATATACACCAATAAACCCCACATAAGTCCACCTATCACCACCGTATTGCTAACCCCTGAAAAGCTTGTACTACCACCTTTCCAAAAAGTCGAAGAACACCTCAAATCGACCTCGTTTGCTAACTCAAATATCGACTTAAAATCACCCTATTGCAAGGTGGTTAAATTCTTGCCAAAATGTCGTGTTTTACAAAAAAAAAAAAAATTATTAAAGGTTGTGTTTTACAAACTTTTTTTTTTAAAGGTGGTGTTTGGAAAAAAAAGTTTTTTAAAGGTTGTGTTTGACAAAAAACCCTTGTTTTAATTGCCATTAGGCAGCCTCTAAATTCGAGCTTGTATTTAGAACCTTTATTTACCTCTCTCAAAAGACTACACAAACAAATTAGATCATGTTCGATTTGTACATGTTTTGTATCAACTTTAACCCGATCACCATCCTCTCAAACAAACATGGCCGATCTACATAAACAACCTAGATTGTCTCAAATAACCCCGACATTTGATATAACCTACAAATCAGGAGCATCGAATTAACATTCCACTAACCCATAAAGTAGTTATAAGAAGATACGTTTCTTGTATATGGTTGTCTTACACAAAAATATGTGCTTTTACTAAATCGAAGCCATAATCTTTGTTGTATGCATCCCAAATTGGTATATTTGACTCATTTGAAACTCTAAGACAAATGATAATTTGCCTTATTCCATATAGAAAATCACCAAAATATATATCGGCATAAAAGTGCTATAAATATACTCCCTCTTATTTCCTTATATCTTCCCTTTTCTTTTGGGCACAAAAATTAAGAAAGAGGAAGAAAGAAAGAATAAAGTATTGTAAGTTGTGAAATTTATAGGTGAGAGAAAATAATAAAGAATGAATGATGAATAAAGAATATATAAAGTAATGAGAGTTCTTGATTTTTTAGGAGAGAGAAATTAATAAAAAATGAAGGAAACTTACCAAAAAAGGAAAGAGAGAAGATAATCAAACTTGTGTGAAAAAGGAAAGAGAAAAATAATAGGAAATTGGAGGGAGTATGTGCATATTATACCAAAATATCACTGAAGAAGAGGATAACATGCGTACTATGTTGGTATGACATGGGTTGAAAATCACCTACTTTGTTATCTAAACACAAACAAAAATTGTCCATTAATAACAATAATTAGAGTACATACAATACAATTTAAAGTAGACTTACACAAAAAGATAATAGAAGGAGATATGCATATCAAATCAATAATAATGAAAAATAACAATCTAATCTAAATTGTGCAAAGTTAAGAGGAAATTAAACTTAAATTGTGAAAGCTAACATGAGCAAATAGAAAAGAAGTTTTATGAAAAATTAAAATAAAATAAAACCGTCAAATTCACAAAATAGGAGTGCATTCAAAAAGTCATGGACATGAAAAGGGGAGGGAATACATTTACATGGAAATTTTCATACTAAAAATGTTGGCCGTAGAAACTGATATAATGATACTACATACAAAACCTATTTGATATAGCATCATATATGCCTAGAGGTGGCAAACGGGTCAATCGGATCAGTTTCGGTTCGGATTCTTTCGGATCGGGTTATTTCGGTTTATCTTTCTTTTCGATTACAGTTCGGTTCAACTCAGGTTGGATTCAGTTTCCACTTTTAATCGGTTGTAGATATTTCGGGTTGGTTCAGGTTCGAGTCGGGTCAATATCGGAGCAAATAAGGTTCGAGTCGGGTCAATATCAAAGCAGATGAGATTCGAGCCAGGTCATAGTCGGATCGGATGTCAAAAAGTAATATATAATGTTTTTTTTTGTATATAATACAAATAATTTTTATTTTTAAAAATAATATATAATGTTTTTTTTTGTATAACTACGATATAATAATAATTCATTGAGGTCAAATGGGTGACAGTCATATACAAAAAGACACCTTAGATGCGACGCCTAGGTACATTCGGGTCATTTCGGGTTTCAATGTTGGGTTTCAGTCATCAATGTACGGGTTGAAATCGGTTCAGGTATATATCGGTTCGGATTAAAACAATTCAGGTTGAAACGGTTCAGGTTCATTCGATCTTGGGTCTATTTCGGATATTACAAATTCGGTTCGATTTCGAATCAATTCAGGTCGATTCAGGTTTCGGGGTGAAGTTCAGTTATACCTTTCGAATGTACGGTCAGGTGTCAATTCAGGTATTTTCGATCGGTTTTTCGGGTTCGGTATACTTTTGCCAGGTCTAATATGCCTTACATTTATACTTATATATTATTAAATCTAATGAAGTTGGTTTTTAGTGAAACACTCCATAGGATATTGTGTGGTACAGCTAAAATTGCAACAAATTTATTTCTATCTTAGCCAATATCCTTGAAAATTGCAGCGTAAGTATTCACATTCCAAAACCCCGTAGGAGGTGCCTTCCACTTTAGCATGATCAGATTTGGGTCAGTTTCTACTTGCTGCGGTCTCGCTATACACCTCTTGGTATCTTAAGGCCTGCTTAATCAACATCTGAGGCGCTCGATCATTCGTGCCCGTAAAACCGTAATTCTACGGTGAAACTCGGTTGCATCCCTCCTATCAACCTCCTGTCGAGCCCACTCCTCCATGTTTCTTATATTTCCCCACTCCTCATCCCCATTGATACCCATTTCGTTTCACACCCCCTGCGCATATGGGCATTAAACCAGAGCATGAAGGCCAGTTTCAATCTCTCTATTACACCTGCCACACTTCGGATTAATTCCAGTAACTCGTCTATGCAAGTTCCACCACTTGGAATCGCGCTTATACACACCCGCCACATGAAAGTACACACCTTGGGAAGAGTATCCAAACACCAGTGCCACCGTCACAGAGGGTCAATCAACTTCTCACTGGTTGAGACTAAATCATTTTCCATATGCCAGCGGATAAAGTTATATACCGTCTTGACCGACTACTCTCAATCTTTCGCATAATGCCATGTAATCTCGTCCTCTCCCGAATCTGGACTCATCGGAACTTTTAGTATGTCATTAGCTTCAGTTTTGATTAAAGTTTGATTTATTTTTCCTACATCCCAATAGCCCCGTTAATCCATTCTGCCACAATTGCATCCTTTGTGTACACGGTGACCAGACCCGAAAGGAAGGAGCTTTCATCGTCCATTGATCACCCCAGAACCGAACCTTATTCCTATCTCTAATCAACCATCGACATCCTTTCAATAGCATAATCTTACAATAATAGACATGTATAGCCCGTTTTTTATGCATAGTATGCTGCTTTATTGATCAGTTATACATACAATCACTACAACAGATTACATCGGACCAAATTATGATTAGTCACCAGGAGGGGAGGGCATATATCTATGACATGGAAGGGGCATTAGGGGAGGGGAGGGGAGGGGATAAATCCATGGGAAATTTCATATAAAATTTTGGCCTACGATACTTATATAAGATGATACTAAGCACGTAGTATCCAATTGATACTAAAATTTAGCATTTAAAGTGTTGCAATCTCTATCTTTTTTAACTAACTGATTACTATATGCATATTTTCTATTTTCTAATTACACTATTTATATATCTTTTTATTTATACAAATAATTTATTCAACAAAATCAATAGCCAATAAAATCGCTTCAAAAGTTCCTCTTTTAAGTATATATACTAGATTTAATGCCCGTGCGATGCACGGGCCTTTAAGTAATATCATTTCAGTAAATTTAATCTTTATTATCACTCGAATTTCTCGCTGAAAGTCACCCAGAATAAAACGTAGTTTACCTTCATTTGTAACAAACTCAACAGCTGTAAAAGGACATTACAAAACCGAAAGATTTCTATTA